>NC_059215.1:13271843-13351843 GCF_020615455.1 Coregonus clupeaformis | reverse complement strand
ACCCCTCAGCACCCGCGTCCCCTCCACCCTCCATCACCCTCGTTCCCCCCACCCTCCATCACCCTCGTTCCCTTCACCCTCGTTCCCTCCACCCTCCATCACCCTCGTTCCTTCCACCCTCCATCACCCTCGTTCCCTCCACCCTCCATCACTTTCGTTCCCTCCACCCTCCATCGCCCTCATTCCCTCCACCCTCCATCGGCCACATTCCCTCCACCCTCATCGCCCTCGTTCCCTCCACCCTCCATCACCCTCATTCCCTCCACCCTCCATCACGCTCGTTCCATCCACTCTCCATCACCCTCGTTCCATCCACTCTCTATCACCCTCGTTCCATCCACCCTCCATCGCCCTCATTCCCTCCACCCCTCATCACCCTCGTTCCCCCACCCTCCATTACCCTCGTTCCCCCACCCTCCATCACCCTTGTTCCCTCCACCCTCCATAACCCTCGTTCCCTCCACCCTCCATCACCCTCGTTCCCTCCACCCTCCATCACCCTCGTTCCCTCCACCCTCCATCGCCCTCGTTCCCTCCACCCTCCATCGCCCTCATTCCCTCCACCTCCATCGCCCTCGTTCCCTCCACCCTCATCGCCCTCGTTCCCTCCACCCTCCATCACCCTCATTCCCTCCACCCTCCATCACGCTCGTTCCATCCACCCTCCATCACCCTCATTCCCTCCACCCTCCATCACCCTCGTTCCCTCCACCCTCCATCGCCCTCGTTCCCTCCACCCTCATCGCCCTCGTTCCCTCCACCCTCCATCACCCTCGTTCCCTCCACCCTCCATCACCCTCGTTCCCTCCACCCTCCATCATCCTCATTCCCTCCATCACCCTCATTCCCTCCACCCTCATCACCCTCATTCCCCCACCCCTCATCACCTTCATTCCCTCCAACCTCCATCACACTCATTCCCTCCACCCTCCATCACACTCATTCTTTCTTTCCTCCAAATGGGACACCCCAGGATTATCCATCTGTCCCTTACAGAAGGTCACTTCTAAATCAAAACTCTACAAAGTCAAGGCAGCATCTGGCCTTCTCCCATTTGCCCTACAAGCGTCCCCTATAGAGTGCCTCTCCTCTGGGCTTGGGGTCCTTCCAGCTGGCCCCTGCTCCTCTCTGTTCCCACAGCACATCTGTCCCCTGTTTGGTCAGTGGCTCTCTCAGGCTCCGTCCAAAGGGCATTCCCCCGTTCCGAGTTCACATGGTGCCAATGACAGAGAGGACAATGTAGCCCTCCCATCCATCAGACGGTCAGTCTGTCTAGTGCCATGGGCCTAAGCCCATGCCCATGGCTGTACCCTGTACCCACTCCAGGGTCCTGCCTGCAGCTGGGCACCTGGGTTGTACTTTCTCTGCCTGATTTAATGTCTCAGTTGTGATCAGGCAGATGTGCATATCAGAAGGGCCTTGGGCAGGCCCTGAGGGCTGGGCTGCAAAACACAGTTCTAAGAACAGTGAGAAGGCATGGGCCCTTATTAATAAAGTGTCTCACTGTACTGTGTGCTGATCTAGGATCAGGTTCCCGCTGTCCATATCATTTTATTCATTATGACCTAAAATACAAACTGATCCTATATCAGCTCTCCTACTCTGAGACTCCTCAATAATAATAATTTAAGGATTTAGCTGACACTTTATCCAAAGCGACTTACATCATGCATAAATACATATTTTATATGGGTGACACCAGCAGGAATCGAATCCACGGCCCAGGCTTTCCAAGCGCCATGCTCTACCAACATAGGAAAAGAGACTGAAGCACAGGTCTAGGAACAGTTAGACAGGCCAGGGACTGTACAGGCAGAGAGCCACATTAGCATGGCATGCAGGTCTGAGCCTTGGGCACACACAACAATGGGTGCATGTGTGGGATGAAGAGAACACTCAATTCATGTTTTTCCTCCAAGTGGTTTCTTTTGTTCTTGAAGAGACACCCTTAATTCTACCTTTTCCTATATAGTACATCATAGCCACATCTCCTATATCTGTCCCTGGGGAGTCTCCTGACTGAATGGATGCTTTTCTCAATGGGTTTGCAAAGTAGCAGGGAGGATGACATAAATTCAGGCATATTGTACATGCATCAAACAATACTATTATACACTACATGACCAAATGTATGTGGACACCTGCTCGTCGAAGATCTCATTCCAAAATCATGGGCATTAATATGGAGTTGGTCCCCCCTTTGCTGCTATAACAGCCTCCACTCTTCTGGGAAGGCTTTCCACTAGATGTTGAAACATTGCTGCGGGGACTTGCTTCCATTCAGCCACGAGCATTAGTGAGGTCAGGGCTCTGATGTTGGGCAATTAGGCCTGGCTCGCAGTCAGCGTTCCAATTCATCCCAAAGGTGTTCGATGGGGTTGAGGTCAGGGCTCTGTGCAGGCCAGTCAAGTTCTTCCACACCGATCTCGACAAACCATTTCTGTATGCACCTCGCTTTGTGCACGGGGGCATTGTCATGCTGAAACAGGAAAGGGCCTTCCACAAACTGTTGCCACAAAGTTGGAAGCACAGAATCGTCTAGAATGTCATTGAATGCTGTAGCGTTAAGATTTCCCTTCACTGGAACTAAGGGGCCTAGCCCTAACTATAAAAAACAGCCCCAGACCTATATTCCTCCTCCACCAAACTTTACAGTTGACACTATACATTGGGGCAGGTATCGTTTTCCTGGCATCCGCCAAACAAAGATTTGTCCGTTTGGACTGCGAGATGGTAATGCGTGATTCATCAGCTTCAGAGTCCAATGGTGGCGAGCTTTACACCACTCCAGCTGACACTTTGTATTGCGCATGGTGATCATGGAAAGCCATTCTATGAAGCTCCTGACGAACAGTTCTTGTGTTGACATTGCTTCTAGAGGCAGTTTGGAACTCGGTAGTGAGTGTTGCTACCGAGGACAGACGATTTCTACACGCTACGCGCTTCAGCACTCGGCAATCCTGTTCTGTGAGTTTTTGTGGCCTACCACTTCGCGGCTGAGCCATTGTTGCTCCTAGATGTTTCCACTTCACAATAAAAGCACTTACAGTTGACCGGGGCAGCTCTAGCAGGGCAGAAATTACTGACTTGTTGGAAAGGTAGCATCCTATGACGTTGTCACGTTGAAAGTCACTGAGCTCTTCAGTAAGGCCATTCTACTGCCAATGTTTGTCTATGGTGATTGCATGGCTGTGTGCTCGATTTTATACACCTGTCAACAACAGATGTGGCTGAAATAGCCGAATCCACTAATTTGAAGGGGTGTCCACATACTTTTGTATATATAGTGTATATTGAAGCCAGGCTTGTAGATAGAGCAGTTAAGGCTGTTTTTATAAAGGCTTGACTGTTCAATGACTGATGTGATGTTCATATGATATTGAGAATGCATACTCATCACTGCATGGTCTGCACGTGCATGCACACACACACACACACACAAACACACACACTCCTACACATCAGAAAGGTTCATATTACTCACCTCTGTGCAGGAGGTTGACTCACCTATAGATCTATGTGCGTTTTTCTGTTGAAACTACAAAGGATGACTCCATATCTCCATCATGAAGAGCGCCTTGTTCTTATATGTAAAGAAAATCACTTGACTCAAGCACTTTACTCTCCTACTGACAGTAGCTCTTTGCCTTCATCTTTTATGGATAGTTTTCTTCCTCCATTCAGACCAGGAGAAGTCAACTCTGAATACAGTAATGAGCTAGGTCAGAGGCATGCAAATACAAACCTGCAGATAAGAGCGCACGCACGCACACACAAACACACACACACACACACACACACACACACAAAACACACATACACTCACTGGGCAGGGCTTAGTGATGTTAATAGGGTCTGGGCTCTTAGCTCGGGGCTGGGTAAGGCTGAAGCGTAGTGTTGGTCAGCTCTGCCCTTGTTGCCCGTGAGCCTCTCGCTCTCCAGAACATCACTGCTGACATGCAAATCCTGTGGCACACTTGCTGCACTTCTGTCTCTCTCGCTCTCTCTCTCGCTCTCTCACTCTCTCCCTCTCTCTCCCCCTTCTCTCTGCTTCTCTCTCTGTATCTCTCTGCCTCTCTCTACCCTCTACCTACCTATCTCTCTCTGTCCCCTCCCTTTCTCTACTCCCCTCTCTCTCCCTCTCCTGTTCTTTGCTGTGTGTAACGGTCTAGAGCCTACAGTCAGTCAGTCTGTCCAGGGAAGCAGCACAGCTGTATTAGAGCAGCAGAGAGAGATGCAGGGAGCTCACAGGGCTCATCATGCGTCCTCCTCACGCTCACCACCCTTCTCCTTCCCCCTGTCTTTCTCTCCCTCCGGTGATATGGCTACAGAGCACAAGGACAAGGCTGGACAGGAGTGGAGGAAGGCTGTGCCCAGCTATAACCTGTCCAGTAGTGGGGCCATGGACTTCCGGACCTGGAGCACCTTATCACGTGACGAGAGCCAGGAACCCCTGCCCAAGACCTGGGAGATGGCCTACACAGAGACGGGCATGGTCTACTTCATAGAGTAAGTGCTGGTCTTCTGGTTCTCTACTCCAGTACAGTGCCAGGGTGGTGTTGCTAGAAGTGGCGAGAGGTCGTTTTGAAAGAGAGCATGGTGATTTGTTTGTTCCACTCTAACGTCTGTGTTTCACTGGTAGATACAGCATCCTACTTGTTTCTCTGTGGCTCAGACGTACAGTAGCAGTACAGTAGTTGGAGAAGTTAACAATAGTATTATTGTTATTATAATTATGGAGGAGGATTTGTGAAATTATTCATTATTTTAACCCATCTGGCGTCTAGAAAACAGGTGTACTGTTTTCCTGTGTTTGATGTGATGGTGCTTGGCTTGGGCTTAAAGCGCTGGGCCTCTCCCTCTCCATCCATTGTTTACCAGTCAGTCTGTTTGTGTGGCTCACACAGCATACAGAAGTCAGGGTCAGGTTCTGTAGCCTGCCTAAAATCAATAGCCCATTCTCTCTTCACAGGAGAAACAATTCGGCAAATGAAATGCTCCCAGAGGCCTGCTCTCTCTCCTTTCTCCTCTCTCCTCTCTCCTCTCTCCTCTGCTCTCTGCTCTACCTTTCTCTCATTTCCCCCCTCCTTTCCTCCATCCCTCCTTCCATTCCTCCCTCTAAGGACCTATCTGCCACTATTTGGTTCTGACTACACCTCCCTCCCTCCCTCCCTCCCTCCCTCCCTCCCTCCCTCCCTCCCTCCCTCCCTCCCTCCCTCCCTCCCTCCCTCCCTCCCTCCCTCCATCTCTCCCTACCTCCACCCCTCCCTCCCTCCATCTCGTCCTACATCTCTCCCTCCATCTCTCCCTACCTCCCTCCCTCTCTCCATCTCTCCCTACCTCCCTCCCTCCCTCCATCTCTCCCTACCTCCCTCCCTCCATCTGTCCCTACCTCCCTCCCTCCATCTCGTCCTACATCCCTCCCTCCATCTCTCCCTACCTCCCTCCCTCCCTCATCTCTCCCTACCTCCCCCTCCATCTCTCCCTACCTCATCCCTCCCTCCATCTCTCCCTACCTCCCCCCTCCATCTCTCCCTACCTCCATCCCTCCCTCCATCTCTCCCTACCTCCCTCCCTCCATCTCTCCCTACCTACATCCCTCCCTCCATCTCTCCCTACCTCCCCCCTCCATCTCTCCCTACCTCCCTCCCTCCATCTCGTCCTACATCCCTCCCTCCATCTCTCCCTACCTCCATCCCTCCCTCCATCTCTCCATCCCTCCCTCCATCCATCTCTCCCTACCTCCATCCCTACCTCCCTCCCTCCATCTCTCCCTCCCTCCCTCCCTCCATCACTCCCTACCTCCCTCCCTCCCTCCATCTCTCCCTACCTCCCCCCTCCATCTCTCCCTACCTCCCTCCCTCCATCTCGTCCTACATCCCTCCCTCCATCTCTCCCTACCTCCCTCCCTCCATCCCTCCCTACCTCCATCCCTCCCTCCCTCCATCTCGTCCTACATCCCTACCTCCATCTCTCCCTACGTCCATCCCTCCCTCCATCTCTCCCTACCTCCCTCCCTCCATCCCTCCCTCAAAGGCACCTGCTCCTTTTGTTCCAGTTTCAAAGGCTCCCTGAAAGAGCCACTGTATTCCAAAATATTGACACACGTTTTTGAAGGGCCTTTTATTTTGATTTGCTTGGGGGTTGGCCGAATGGTTAGGGTGCGCAACAGTTGTTTCCAAACACTGGCTGGTGAATAGCTAGCTATACTTTACCTAGTTGTTGTGATGCGTTGTATATATTGTATTTTTTTGTCTCCACAGTCACAACACCAAGACCACTACCTGGCTGGACCCCAGGCTGGCCAAGAAGGCCAAGCCCCCAGAGACGTGTGAGGATGGAGGTGAGAATCATACATACATTCTCATATACAGACGGTGTAGTAGCACTAAACTTTCTTACACAAGCATCTTGTAGCAATATTTCACTCACATGCACTCATACACCCTCACCACTCTCTCACTCACTCACATACACACACACACATACACATTACTGTCCACATTCGGAATACACCCCATTAACCATACTGTAACTATGAGTGGAGACCCCTATGTCACTGAAGTCTGTGACCTGTAGACAGACACACATACACACAAGACAGTAAACCACTAAGCAGGACCCAGCCTGCCCCTATCCCTAATGGCTTGTGGGAGACCTGCAGAGAGCTCATCAGCACTGTATCCCTGAAAATGCAATTCCACAGTCCCCTCTTGCGTGAAGCACTCTTTTCCCCTGCATGTGTTCGTCACAGGACAGCACACACTCCAGATTCCACTCACACCGCTGGGAAAAGACAAGCCATTATTTTTTCAGCATGGGCATAACAACTCCACATTTCCTTGCTTCCTATCCCTCTCTCTCTCTCTCTCTCTCTCTCTCTTCTCTCTCTCTCTCTCTCTCTCTCTCTCTCTCTCTCTCGCTCTCTCTGTGTGTTTCTCTCTGTGTGTCTCTCTCTCTCTCTCTCTCTCTGTGTCTCTCTCTCTGTCTGTGTCTCTCTCTCTCTCTCTCTCTCTCTCTCTCTCTCTCTCTCTCTCTCTCTCTCTCTCTCTCTCTCTCTCTCTCTCTCTATGTCTGTCTCTGTGTCTGTCTCTCTCTCTCTCTCTGTCTCTCTCTGTCTCTCTCTCTCCCCTTCCACTCCAGAGATCATGTTAAGTCCCAAACACCCGGTGACAAATAAGGCAGCCCTCTCAGTAGTTGGTGTGTATATATACATAAACCCTTCTTCCCTAGTCCTGTGCGGTTAGCTGCCATTTACAGCTGCGTGCTTCATTGCGTGTGTAGGCTATGTACCAGTTGTTCCAGAGCTTTAGCAGCACACTGATTTGCATCTGCTTCTGTCTGTCTCTTGCCTGCAGAACTTCCGTATGGCTGGGAGAAGATTGAGGACCCACAGTATGGAACCTACTACGTGGAGTAAGTACACCTCTCATGATTGTTGTGGTGATACAGGAAGTAGTGGCATGGTTATTATTTGATAATAACAAGTGTTTGTTTCATGAGCTGGGATGAGCTGGGATTTCTATACACAAAGTTGAAGTCATTAAGATATGCTGGACAGGCAGACCTGCGCTTGTGAAGGCTGTCAGTCAATGTAGCCTGTAGTAGCGCTTGAGTTTGAGAAGATGGATTAAGGACAGCTGGCCTTCCCAAACAGCATTCCCATGGTGCTCTACAGGGGTGCCACTGCCTGGTGCAGGGGGCACTCGGGGTCCAGAGCATGAGTGACGCTCACCGCCTCGCTGAGAAATGCACACTGGCACACAGTTCACCCAGTATGTCCTCCCTTAGGAGCAGAGGGAGGAAGTATTCCATTCTGAGGAGTAGAGGAAATGACAGCCCAATGTTTGATTATACAAAGGGATCACCAGGACAACCAGGGCTTTTCCCCTCCCTGTCTTTTTATTTTCAATGAATACAGTAAGATACAATGGATCATTATTTTCTAACTAAAGTACAGAACAAGAGCCAAGGCAATCAAAGGAGCGGACTGAGCGAGTTCAGTCACAGAGGAGCGCTTCTGTTCCCTGATTGGATAGGGAGGATAACTCTCAGCATGGCTCATGCCCAACGAGAGCACAAACAGTACTTTTCTTCTAAACACACACACACACACACTGGCACACACACTGGCACACATCGAAACGCACAAACCCACACACACAGGCATGCACACAAATTGACAGACACATATGACTGCGGGAAGATATTTTGGGTTGGGTCTGCTGTCGACGGGGAGTGCTGAGGATGATTTTTCTCCGCTCTGCTGAAGAGTATTTTCTTCTCTGCTCATCATAGAGTAATAAAAGTAATAAATGTTGTGAAATGTTTTCTTTTTTATTATTATTACTATTTTTTTTGTTTTTTATTTATTTATCAGGGGCACACACACATACACTGGCAATTGGCACACACACTGTCACACATACAGTTGAAGTTTACATACACCTTAGCCAAATACATTTAAACTCAGTTTTTCACAATTCCTGACATTTAATCCTAGTAAAAAGGCCCTGTCTTAGGTCAGTTAGGATCACCACTTTATTTTAAGAATATGAAATGTCAGAATAATAGTAGAGAGAATGATTTATTTCAGCTTTTATTTATTTAATCACATTCCCAGTGGGTCAGAAGTTTACATACACTCAATTAGTATTTGGTAGCATTGCCTTTAAATTGTTTAACTTGGGTCAAACGTTTCGGGTAGCCTTCCACAAGCTTCCCACAATAAGTTGGGTGAATTTTGGCCCATTCCTCCTGACAGAGCTGGTGTAACTGAGTCAGGTTTGTAGGCCTCCTTGCTCGCACACGATTTTTCAGTTCTGCCCACAAATGTTTTATAGGATTGAGGTCAGGGCTTTGTGATGGCCACTCCAATACCTTGACTTTGTTGTCCTTAAGCCATTTTGCCACAACTTTGGAAGTATGCTTGGGGTCATTATGGAAGAAAAAAAATGTATGCACTCACTAACTTACGTAAATGTAAATGTCATTGTCCATTTGGAAGACCCATTTGCGACCAAGCTTTAACTTCCTGACTGATGTCTTGAGATGTTGCTTCAATATATCCACATAATTTTCCTTCCTCATGATGCCATCTATTTTGTGAAGTGCACCAGTCCCTCCTGCAGCAAAGCACCCCCACAGCATGATGTTGACACCCCCGTGCTTCACGGTTGGGATAGTGTTATTCGGCTTGGGATGGTCATTATGGCCAAACAGTTCTATTTTTGTTTCATCAGACCAGAGGATATTTCTCCAAAATGTATGATCTTTGTCCCCATGTGCAGTAGCAAACCGTAGTCTGGCTTTTTATTGCGGTTTTGGAGCAGTGGCTTTTTCCTTGCTGAGAGGCCTTTCAGGTTATGTCGATATAGGACTTGTTTTACTGTGGATATAGATACTTTTGTACCTGTTTCCTCCAGAATCTTCACAAGGTCCTTTGCTATTGTTCTGGGATTGATTTGCAGAATGCGTCTCCTTCCTGAGCGGTATGACGGCTGCGTGGTCCCATGGTGTTTATACTTGCGTACTATTGTTTGTACAGATGAATGTGGTACCATCAGGCATTGGGAAACTGCTCCCAAGGATGAACCAGACTTGTGGGGGTCTACAAATTTTTTTCTGAGGTCTTGGCTGATTTCTTTTGATTTACCCATGATGTCAAGCAAAGAGGCACTGAGTTTGAAGGTAGGCCTTGAAATACATCCACAGGTACACCTCCAATTGACTCAAAGTATGTCAATTAGCCTATCAGAAGCTTCTAAAGCCATGACATCATTTTCTGGAATTTTCCAAGCTGTTTAAAGGCACAGTAAACTTAGTGTATGTATACTTCTGACCCACTGAAATTGTGATACAGTGAATTATAAGTGAAATAATCTGTCTGTAAACAATTGATGGAAAAATTACTTGTGTCATGCACAAACTAGATGTCCTAACCGACTTGCCAAAACTATAGTTTGTTAACAAGAAATGTGTGGAGTGATTGAAAACGAGTTTTAATGACTCCGACTTCAACTGTACACACACACTCCGCATGCATGTGATTCAACGAGTAGAGTGGGAGTGGCATCCATTCCCCCCAAAAATCTAGTAACGACTGGCGCTGAGCTACACCTGTTAAAGCACAGGCGCATTATGCAGATGAGCTGCTTTCCTTGCTTTACATTCAACCTGGGGGGCTCATCTCTGAATAGTAGGAGATGTTTAAACACAAAGTGCTGACCTGGGAATCTACAGCTCTACAGCTAGCAGGGAACAGGAGGCACACAGGCTGCTTTACTGATCCTAGGTCAGTCAGATGTGGCCGTTGTGGGCAGGATATATGTCTTGGGTATAGGGTTATTCCACTGATCTTAGGTCAGTGGTTATACATGCCTAGTGTAAGTAAGGAAGTTTCACCCACTATGCTAAAGCTGTTTGTCAACAGTACTGCAGTGTTATTTGCTTTGTGGTTTACAGATGAGAAAGTGGCGTGTTGGTGTCTCTGATTTGAATATGATCACTGTGATGTAAAATAAGCTTGGTACCAGAGGTTTGCAATGGCTGGATAGTGATATGGGATGTCACTAGACTGTACTGTGAAACAGAGTTTTGGTCACAACACAAACCACAGAAGAAAACTGCTCCTGAGAGATGACTTGGCTTTTGTATTGCTGCCAAATTAATAGATACAGATAACTATGTGTCATCTCTAGGAGGAGAAGGAAAACATTGAAAGACAGCTGTGAAAACTGACTTTCCTTTGGTCGGTTTCACCTTCCCTAAGATTTTTTATCAAGTGTGTATTAGTCCTTGCTTGAGGTTGTATTTCTTAGTTTTTTTTATATGTACAGTAGCACTCTACGCATATGTGTGCTGTATATTATTCTCTCCAGTGAGTGTTCTGTCTTGTCCCTTGTCTCTGTATTGCAGCCATATCAACCAGAAGACCCAGTTTGAGAACCCAGTCCTGGAAGCCAAGAGGAAACTGAGCCTGGACACCCCCTCCCCTGGCCCGCAGGGGGCTAACACACCCTCAGGTAACACCTCTCTGCCAGCCCTGGGTCACCATAGATTCAAATAAAAACTGCTCATTGTCATGGTCACTAACTAGTATACCACTTATTATGAAGCAGTGTGTTTAATTATTTGGGCATATTCAATGAATTGTCTGTTTAATTGGGCATGCATTCTGTATGGTAGTGTCTATTGGATCAGAGCCTAAACCCAGAATGTCAGAATTGTTTCTAATCAGATCCCCATAGCTGAGAGATGGTGTCAGTGTAGACGCCAAATACACGATATGCCACTTGGACCACTTCTCATTGTAGTGTCTACTGTCTAGAGATTATCATGACAGTTGCAGTCAGTGAGGGCAGTACCAAGTGGCCATCGTAACAATGGTATTCAAATTCAACTATTGGATAGTAGCCACTTTACTTCAAATGTATTTAGACAAGTGTGTTGTGAAGTAGAGAAGGCACTCGTTTTGCTCACAGCTCTCTCGCACAAAAAGCCTTTGTCTGTCCCTGTCAATCATCGCTTCGAACATTTCACACTGCCGAGAGAGAGAACCAAAGAGAGAGAGAGAGTCATGGGAGTGACAAAGACAGCGAGAGAAAGAGAGAGAGAGTCATGAGACAGAGAAGAGAGAGAGAGTCATGAGACAGAGAAGAGAGAGAGAGTCATGAGAGAGAGAGAGAGACTCATGAGAGAGAGAGAGAGTCATGAGACAGAGAAGAGAGAGTCATGAGACAGAGAAGAGCGAGAGAGTCATGAGACAGAGAAGAGTGAGAGAGTCATGAGACAGAGAAGAGAGAGAGAGAGTCATGAGACAGAGAAGAGCGAGAGAGTCATGAGACAGAGAAGAGCGAGAGAGAGTCATGAGACCGAGAAGAGAGAGAGAGAGAGAGAGAGAGAGTCATGAGACAGAGAAGAGCGAGAGAGTCATGAGACCGAGAAGAGCGAGAGAGTCATGAGACAGAGAAGAGAGAGAGAGAGTCATGAGACAGAGAAGAGAGAGAGAGAGTCATGAGACAGAGAAGAGAGAGAGAGAGTCATGAGACAGAGGAGAGAGAGTCATGAGACAGAGGAGAGAGAGAGTCATGAGACAGAGAAGAGAGAGAGAGAGAGTCATGAGACAGAGAAGAGAGCGAGAGAGAGAGTCATGAGACAGAGAAGAGAGAGAGAGTCATGAGACAGAGAAGAGAGAGAGAGTCATGAGACAGAGGAGAGAGAGAGAGAGTCATGAGTCAGAGAAGAGAGAGAGGGTCATGAGACAGAGAAGAGAGAGTCATGAGACAGAGAAGAGAGAGAGAGAGAGAGAGAGACAGAGAAGAGCGTGTCGGACGGTAGAAAGTTTGCTGAATCATGGTTGTTTGGTGTCAATGGATTGGCACTCAAGTGGACGACGGATTAATTATAATGTAGTGGTTATAAATTACATTATGATTGACTCATCCTCTCAGGACCACTTCCTCTAAGTAATGTCACCGAGCCATTCTGTTTTCTAACCACACTGTAAGTCAGCATTCAGCTCTGATTAAGCTGACTAGGGCTGGCTTGTTTCTAAGTGAGCGTGGTTTCCAAGGTTTTCAGTGAGTCTCTTATGTTCAATAAGTCTGTAAGGATATTAATCAGTCAATCAATTAAATGTATTTATAAAGCCCTTTTTACATCAGCAGTTGTCACAAGTCCTCTTCTGGCTGTGCTGGGTGGAGATTATAAGAGTACATGGCCATTGAGGCCAGCTTGTTCTTCAAGATGTTCAACCATTCATAGATGACCGGCAGGGTCCAATAATAATCACAGGTCAGCACCTCAGGATTACATTGAGGGAGGGAGGGAGACAACCAGGTGGGCTGGGACAGCCAGGAGTCGTCAGGCCAGGTAGTCCTGAGGCATGGCCTCCAGCTGTTTGCTTAGAAGTTCTAGGGACAATAAAGAGGCCTGCGTCTTGTGATTGTAGCGTATGTGTAGGTATGTATGGCAAGACCAAATCGGAGAGATGGGTAGGAGCAAGTCCATGTAATGTTTTGTAGGTTGACAGTAAAACCTTGATATCAGCCCTAGCCTTGACAGGAAGCTAGTGTAGAGGCTAGAGTAATATGATCAAATGTTTGGGTTCTAGACAAGATTCTAGCAGCCGTATTTAGCACTAGCTGAAGTTTATTTAGTGCCTTATCTGGGTAGCCAGAGAGTAGAGCATTACAGTAATCTAATCTTGAAGTGACAAAAGCGGGATTAGCTTTTTTTTGCACCATTTTTTGACAAAACGTTTTTTTGCAATGTTACGAAGATGGAAAAAAGCTGCTCTTGAAATATTTGTATATGTTTGTCAAAAGAGAGATCAGGGTCCAGAGTAACGCCGAGGTCCTTCAGTTTTGTTTGAGACAACTGTACAACCATTGAGATTAATTGTCAGATCCGACAGCAGATCACTTTGTTTCTTGGGACGTAGAACTAGCGTATCTGTTTTGTCTGAGTTTAAAAGTAAAAAATATTCCACCATGGACTTCCTTATGTCTGAATCACAGGCTTCCAGGGTAGGCAATTTTGGAGCTTCATCATGTATCATCTAAATGTACAGCTGTGTGTCGTCTGCATAGCAGTGAAAGTTGACATTGCGTTTCCGAATGACATCACCAAGAGGTAGCATATATAGTCAGAACAATAGTGGTCCTAGAACAGAACCTTGAGGAACACCATCCACAGAGACAGATATACTGATATATTTTCAACAGATAAGATCTAAATCAGGCAATAACTTGTCTGCGTAGACCAATTAGGGGTTCCAATCTCTCCAAAAGAATGTGGTGATCGATGGTGTCGAAATCGGCACTAAGGTCTAGGAGCACGAGGACAGATGCCATTAAAGGTCAAGTCGGTTAGGACATCTATTTTGTGCATGACACAAGTAATTTTCCAACAATTGTTTACAGACAGATTATTTCACTTATAATTCACTGTATCACAATTCCTGTGGGTCAGAAGTTTACATACACTAAGTTGACTGTGCCTTTAAACAGCTTGGAAAATTCCATAAAATGATGTCATGGCTTTAGAAGCTTCTGATAGGCTAATTGACATAATTTGAGTCAATTGGAGGTGTACCTGTGGACGTATTTCAAGGCCTACCTTCAAACTCAGTGTTTCTTTGCTTGACATCATGGGAAATTCAAAATAAATCAGCCAAGACCTCAGAAAAATAATTGTAGACCTCCACAAGTCCGGTTCATCCTTGGGAGCAATTTCCAAACTCCTGAAGGTACCACGTTCATCTGTACAAACAATAGTATGCAAGTATAAACACCATGGTACCACACAGCCGTCATACCACTCAGGAAGGAGACGCATTCTGTCTCCTAGAGATTAACGTACTTTGGTGTGAAAAGTGCAAATCAATTCCAGAACAACAGCAAACAGGTACAAAAGTATCTATATCCACAGTAAAACGAGTCCTATATCGACACAACCTGAAAGGCCGCTCAGCAAGGAAGAAGCCACTGCTCCAAAACCGCCATAAAAAAGCCAGACTATGGTTTGCAACTGCACATGGGGACAAAGATGGTACTTTTTTGAGAAATGTCCTCTGGTCTGATGAAACAAAAATAGAACTGTTTGGCCATGATGACCATCGTTATGTTTGGAGGAAAAAGGGGGCGGCTTGCAAGCCGAATAACACTATCCCAACCGTGAAGCACGGGGGTGTCAACATCATGCTGTGGGGGTGCTTTGCTGCAGGAGGGACTGGTGCACTTCACAAAATAGATGGCATCATGAGGAAGGAAAATTATGTGGATATATTGAAGCAACATCTCAAGACATCAGTCAGGAAGTTAAAGCTTGGTCGCAAAAGGTTCTTCCAAATGGACAATGACCCCAAGCATACTTCCAAAGTTGTGGCAAAATGGCTTAAGGACAACAAAGTCAAGGTATTGGAGTGGCCATCACAAAGCCCTGACCTCAATCATATAGAAAATTTGTGGGCAGAACTGAAAAAGTGTGTGCGAGCAAGGAGGCCTACAAACCTGACTCAGTTACACCAGCTCTGTCATGAGGAATGGGCCAAAATTCACCCAACTTATTGTGGGAAGCTTGTGGAAGGCTACCCAAAATATTTGACCCAAGTTAAACATTTTAAAGGCAATGCTACCAAATACTAATTGAGTGTATGTAAACTTCTGACCCACTGGGAATGTGATGAAAGAAATAAAAGCTGAAATAAATAATTCTCTCTACTATTATTCTGACATTTCACATTATTAAAATAAAGTGGTGATCGTAACTGACCTAAGACAGGGAATTTTTACTACGATTAAATGTCAGGAATTGTATTTGGCTAAGGTGTATGTAAACGGGCGGCAGGTAGCTTAGTGGTTAAGAGCGTTGTGCCAGTAACCGAAAGGTCGCTGGTTCTAATCCCCGAGCCCACTAGGTGAAAAATCTGTCGATGTGCCCTTGAGCAAGGCACGTAACCCTAATTGCTCCTGTAAGTCGCTCTGGATAAGAGCGTCTGCTAAATGACCAATTATTTATTTAATTATTTATAAACTTCCGACTTCAACTGTATATGCTCACACACAAACGGCTCAGTGACACTGCTGCTATGCGAGAATGTCATGTTAATCACACTCAGCATAACCCGTTTTCTCTGAGCGCTATGCAATTATGCAAATCTAAATCCCATGACACATGACACATGGGGGGTAGTGGAGGAGGAGGGGGGATGTCTATATTTACTCCATTTAAAGAGATTGATGCCCCCCACCCCCCTATCCATCCCTCAGTGCGTGAAGCATCACTAGAGGGGACACAGCCTATAACTCACCCAATGGAAACCAAGGTCAGACAGGTGCCATGGATATCTCTTTGCTCCCTCTCCCTCCTCTATCGCTCTCAATATCACCCTCCTCTCGATCTCCCTCTCCCTCTCTCTCTGTGCTGATGCAGAGGTAAAGGGCGCTGTGTCTCAGTCACATGGTGAGAGCCTCCAGCTGCAGTTTGAGGTCAGCTGTCTGTCTGCCTCCATCCCTGTGTTATGGTGGTTATTCAGGTGGATATACCCCTGCAGTGTAGACACACACACACACACACACTGCTGAGACACACACACACACACACACACAAACACAAACACACACACACAGTTTGTCTCCTGGACATTTATTCCCATGCACCATCCTGCAGGCATAACATAGCAAATTCAATCTGAAAGTTTATCACATCTCTGTAAGCTTTGAAATGTCAAGGTCATATCCAAATGGATTTGTCACTGCTTTGTGCGTCATGCGTGTGTTATATATATATTTTTTTACAGTATGTATTTTTCAATGGCAGGCTTAAGTATAAGAGTAGTAGGCCATCTCTGTTCAGCAGTAGCATAGTTCTTGCCTGTGCTTTGTTACCAGACAGCTCTTCAAATGAATAAGCCTGATGTGGATATTTTATTGCCATGTTGTATTTTGATGTGTGATTTGAGTGTTGGTGGAATTAGTGAGAGTCTGAGTGACGTGTTGCTGTCAGCATCCTGTCACCGTGGCGGTAGCCTGCACTGTGACGATACAGGGGACAGATGGCTAACAGCCTGTGAGCATGCACCTGTGTGCATCTGTCACACACACACACAAAACAAACAAACATACTCACACACTTTACCTACCATAAAAAAAATAACAAGACTGCTACTTCAGGTGTTCTTTGAAGTTGTCCCATGTGGATATATCAGAATAAAATAAGCGTAGCGGCATAGAGGTGTCACTGTAATCTCTCTCATTGTGGATTAGTGATAGCAGCTAGCCTAGCGTGGTTTCTCTGTCAGATCAATGGATTAGTGATAGCAGCTAGCCTAGCGTGGTTTCTCTGTCAGATCAATGGATTAGTGATAGCAGCTAGCCTAGCGTGGTTTCTCTGTCAGATCAATGGATTAGTGATAGCAGCTAGCCTAGCGTGGTATCTCTGTCAGATCAATGGATTAGTGATAGCAGCTAGCCTAGCATGGTTTCTCTGTCAGATCAATGCAGCTGAACAATAGTGACAGGCCTTGTGATGATAATACCACAAACAAACAGGGAATTAATAGTCACTAATTTGTAAAGTAGAATACTTCAATGCGGCATTAAGGTTTGAGAGCAATTTGTAAAGTAAAATACATCAATGGGGCATTAGGTTTGAGAGCAATTTGTAAAGTAAAAATATTTCAATGGGGCATTAAGGTTTGATAATTAGGTAATTGCTTATACAGTACTTCCTCAATTTGCATCTCTCTGTCTCTCAATTCAATTTCAATTCAAGGGGTGTTATTGGCATGGGAAACATATGTTTACATTGCCAAAGCAAGTGAAATAGATAATAAACAAAAGTGAAATAAACAATAAAAAATGAACAGTAAACATTACACAAAAGTTCAAAAAGAATAGATATTATGTCTATATACAGTGTTGTAAAGATGTGCAAATAGTTAAACTACAAAAGGGAAAATAAATAAATATAGGTTGTATTTACAATGGTGTTTGTTCTTCACTGGTTGCCCCTTTCTTGTGGCAACAGGTCACAAATCATGCTGCTGTGATTGCACACTGTTGTATTTCACCCAATATATATGGGAGTTTATCAAAATTGGATTTGTTTTCGAATTCTTTGGGTCTGTGTAATCTGAGGGAAATACAGTGGGGAGAACAAGTATTTGATACACTGCCGATTTTGCAGGTTTTCCTACTTACAAAGCATGTAGAGGTCTGTAATTTTTATCATAGGTACACTTCAACTGTGAGAGACGGAATCTAAAACAAAAATCCAGAAAATCACATTGTATGATTTTTAAGTAATTAATTTGCATTTTATTGCATGACATAAGTATTTGATACAACAGAAAAGCAGAACTTAATATTTGGTACAGAAACCTTTGTTTGCAATTACAGAGATCATACGTTTCCTGTAGGTTTGCACACACTGCAGCAGGGATTTTGGCCCACTCCTCCATACATACCTTCTCCAGATCCTTCAGGTTTCGGGGCTGTCGCTGGGCAATACGGACTTTCAGCTCCCGCCAAAGATTTTCTATTGGGTTCAGGTCTGGAGACTGGCTAGGCCACTCCAGGACCTTGAGATGCTTCTTACGGAGCCACTCCTTAGTTGCCCTGGCTGTGTGTTTCGGGTCGTCGTCATGCTGGAAGACCCAGCCACGACCCATCTTCAATGCTCTTACTGAGGGAAGGAGGTTGTTGGCCAAGATCTCGCGATACATGGCCCCATCTATCCTCCCCTCAATACGGTGCAGTCGTCCTGTCCCCTTTGCAGAAAAGCATCCCCAAAGAATGATGTTTCCACCTCCATGCTTCACGGTTGGGATGGTGTTCTTGTGGTTGTACTCATCCTTCTTCTTCCTCCAGACACGGCGAGTGGAGTTTAGACCAAAAAGCTCTATTTTTGTCTCATCAGACCACATGACCTTCTCCCATTCCTCCTCTGGATCATCCAGATGGTCATTGGCAAACTTCAGACGAGCCTGGACATGCGCTGGCTTGAGCAGGGGGACCTTGCGTGCACTGCAGGATTTTAATCCATGACGGCGTAGTGTGTTACTAATGGTTTTCTTTGAGACTGTGGTCCCAGCTCTCTTCAGGTCATTGACCAGGTCCTGCCGTGTAGTTCTGGGCTGATCCCTCACCTTCCTCATGATCATTGATGCCCCACGAGGTGAGATCTTGCATGGAGCCCCAGACCGAGGGTGATTGACCATCATCTTGAACTTCTTCCATTTTCTAATACTTGCGCCAACAGTTGTTGCCTTCTCACCAAGCTGCTTGCCTATTGTCCTGTAGCCCATCCCAGCCTTGTGTAGGTCTACAATTTTATCCCTGATGTCCTTACACAGCTCTCTGGTCTTGGCCATTGTGGAGAGGTTGGAGTCTGTTTGATTGAGTGTGTGGACAGGTGTCTTTTATACATGTAACGAGTTCAAACAGGTGCAGTTAATACAGGTAATGAGTGGAGAACAGGAGGGCTTCTTAAAGAAAAATGAACAGGTCTGTGAGAGACGGAATTCTTACTGGTTGGTAGGTGATCAAATACTTATGTCATGCAATAAAATGCAAATTAATTACTTAAAAATCATTCAATGTGATTTTCTGGATTTGTTTTGATTCTGTCTCTCACAGTTGAAGTGTACCTATGATAACAATTACAGACCTCTACATGCTTTATAAGTAGGAAAACCTGCAAAATCGGCAGTGAATCAAATACTTATTCTCCCCACTGTATGTGTCTCTAAAATGGTCATACATTTGGCAGGAGGTTAGGAAGTCTCTCTCTCTCTCTCTCTCTCTCTCTGTGCTTTTTTTGTATTTAGTCATCTTTCTCTAAGATTCTTTTCTCTCTCTTTGCTCTATTCTCGCTCCCTCTCCCTCCTCGCTCCCTCTCCCTCTCTCCTTCAGATGAGCCTGTTGTGGGTGTGAGGGGTTTCGTACGGGACCCAGCCCATCTCCAGGGCTCCATTCTGAGGACAAATCTGAGGAAGAGCCCCCAGGGGTTTGGCTTCACCATCATTGGGGGCGACCGCCATGACGAGTTCCTCCAGGTGAAGAACGTGCTCCAAGACGGGCCCGCCGCGCACGACAACAAGATGACCTCTGGTGAGTGTTGTACGTGCATGTAAACACACTCTCACACACACAGACGTACACACAGATGCTTGTACGCAGGAACGCACACAAACACACACAGATCAGCAAGGTTAATCTTCATTGTCTGGACGCACCCATGTTATGTGACTGTAAGTCGCTTTGGATAAAAGCGTCTGCTAAATGGCATATTATATTATTATTATTATTATATGTTTATGGTAACGCTTTGAAGTGGAGCCATATACAATATTTCAGATTTCATAGGCCTCTTGGCAGTGCTTTTTTACATGCTTATGATTATTACGAGCATGCATATCTATACAGTGCCTTGCAAAAGTATTCACCCCCTTTGCGTTTTTCCTATTTTGTTGCATTACAACCTGTAATTTAAATTCATTTTTATTTTTATTTCATGTAATGGACATACACAAAATAGTCCAAATTGGTGAAGTGAAATGAAAACAATTCTAAATAATAAATAACGGAAAAGTGGTGCGTGCATATGTATTCACCCCCTTTACTGACAAAGACATGATCAGTCTATAATTTTAATGGTAGGTTTATTTGAACAGTGAGAGACAGAAAAACAACAACAAAATCCAGAAAAATGCATGTCAAAAATGTTATAAATTGATTTGCATTTTAATGAGGGAAATAAGTATTTGACCCCTCTGCAAAACATTACTTAGTACTTGGTGGCAAAACCCTTGTTGGCAATCACAGAGGTCAGACGTTTCTTGTAGTTGGCCACCAGGTTTGCACACATCTCAGGAGGGATTTTGTCCCACTCCTCTTTGCAGATCTTCACCAAGTCATTAAGGTTTCGAGGCTGACGTTTGGCAACTCGAACCTTCAGCTCCCTCCACAGATTTTCTATGGGATTAAGGTCTGGAGACTGGCTAGGCTACTCTAGGACCTTAATGTGCTTTTTCTTGAGCCACTCCTTTGTTGCCTTGGCCGTGTGTTTTGGGTCATTGTCATGCTGGAATACCCATCCACGACCCATTTTCAATGCCCTGGCTGAGGGAAGGAGGTTCTCACCCAAGATTTGACGGTACATGGCCCCGTCCATCGTCCCTTTGATGCGGTGAAGTTGTCCTGTCCCCATAGCAGAAAAACACCCCCAAAGCATAATGTTTCCACCTCCATGTTTGACGGTGGGGATGGTGTTCTTGGGGTCATAGGCAGCATTCCTCCTCCTCCAAACACGGCGAGTTGAGTTGATGCCAAAGAGCTCGATTTTGGTCTCATCTGACCACAACACTTTCACCCAGTTCTCCTCTAAATCATTCAGATGTTCATTGGCAAACTTCAGACGGCCATGTATATGTGCTTTCTTGAGCAGGGGGACCTTGCGGGCGCTGCAGGATTTCAGTCCTTCACGGCGTAGTGTGTTACCAATTGTTTTCTTGGTGACTATGGTCCCAGCTGCCTTGAGATCATTGACAAGATCCTCCCGTGTAGTTCTGGGCTGATTCCTCACCGTTCTCATGATCATTGCAACTCCACGAGGTGAGACCTTGCATGGAGCCCCAGGCCGAGGGGAGATTGACAGTTATTTTGTGTTTCTTCCATTTGCGAATAATCGCACCAACTGTTGTCACCTTCTCACCAAGCTGCTTGGTGATGGTCTTGTAGCCCATTCCAGCCTTGTGTAGGTCTACAATCTTGTCCCTGACATCCTTGGAGAGCTCTTTGGTCTTGGCCATGGTGGAGAGTTTGGAATCTGATTGATTGATTGCTTCTGTGGACAGGTGTCTTTTATACAGGTAACAAACTGAGATTAGGAGCACTCCCTTTAAGAGTGTGCTCCTAATCTCAGCTCGTTACCTGTATAAAAGACACCTGGGAGCCAGAAATCTTTCTGATTGAGAGGGAGTCAAATACTTATTTCCCTCATTAAAATGCAAATCAATTTATAACATTTTTGACATGCGTTTTTCTGGATTTTTTTGTTGTTATTCTGTCTCTCACTGTTCAAATAAACCTACCATTAAAATTATAGACTGATCATTTCTTTGTCAGTGGGCAAACCTACAAAATCAGCAGGGGATCAAATACCTTTTTCCCTCACTGTACAGTATCAGTTATGCAAGCTTACAACCAGAATAGAAAACAAGCTAGCTATCTAACAAGGCTAACTAACTAGCAGCGCTCTTGCTCACAAGACTAGCCAAGTTATCTGTATTGTTGCTTGCATGCGATTGGCTGTGGTCTTGGGGGTGGCAAAGAGCCTGGGAGACAGAGCTGCCTGTCAGGCATCGTTCAGGGCTTAAATGCCCCACGAGGGCTTAGCTTGCCCACGAGCTGTTAGCTCAAGGTAAATTACATTTCACTTGCTAACATTCTAACTGCTAAACTGATAATGAGCTCCAAACACATGAAAACGTGATGTTATCATGAAATGTACCATCCCTTAGTGTAGCAATCAATAAAAATGTATGCGCTGATCCACCATGGGCTCTGCCGCCTCAGCCATCAATACGTCCACTCCTATTTATAGAGTTTCTCTCATGATCGCGACACAACTTTTGTTACATCATGATCATGAGAAAATTATATTGTGATATCGACAAAACAACTTTTGTTATGTAGTGATCATGAGATAAATAAGTTGTGATCTCGACATAACAAAATAATATATTTTTTATTCATACATCCTTTCTGGACTTCCATAGAGATCAGATGTATGGTAGTAATATAATTATGATTTGTTTATTGTGTAATATAAATCATGTCAGATTATGCATTATGGGATGACTCGTTAGAACACAGTAGACTGTATTGTGTGACAACAACCACAGTGTTATTGCTTAAAACTCTAATGACTACAAGACTGGAACACGTTTTTCCATGTCTCATTTCCCCTAGGGTGCCATCTAATTGATAGAACAAAAGTATATGTAAATTTGATGCTAGAACAATATCATAAGATCGGATACATTTCTCTGTCCTTGAACCATGCGTACTTAAGTGTGATGCTAGCGTGCGTGCGTGCGTACGTGAAGTATGGGCGTAATTACCAGTGTTTTCCCTGATAGTGTTTGGCTGTGTTGGCCTTTCTCCGTTAAGCTGGTTTGTTCAGCTCATTTGAACAACAGTCAAACGTTACATGTGTTTGTTAGCAACAGCTATTGATTTTGTTGGGTGGATCCTTCAGGGGACTCCCAGCTAGCTAGCAGAGTTGGGAGTTTCCTGCTTTTGTTTTGGCTGGAGATGAGATTAACGCATTCTCCTACTCTTCATTGATCTGGCTGGGGCTAGCTGACTTAATAAACCAAGGCTGGAATGATGGAGGATGAGGGGAATGAGATAGTTAGGCTGTACCTTACTTCCTTGTTCATTCATCAACCCCAAAGCAGTTGTTTATGGAGCAGACTCCAAGGAAACATATTTCAGCTCCTGACCAACGATGCCTTCATACGGGCACTGTCTGTGTTAAAAGTTATGCAAACTGATTTGTGTGTTAGTGGACTGGGTCTGGTGTTAGTGGACTGGGTATAGTGCCACAACTAACCACAACACACTCCCATTCTAAAGACAGTTGCCAATGCTGATATTGACACGTCCTCTCCCCTCTCCCTCCTTTCTCTCCTCTCCCTCTACTCTACCAGGTGATGTCATCGTGGAAATCAACGGGCTGTGTGTCCTGGGGAAGACTCATGCTGACGTGGTTCAGATGTTCCAGTCTATCCCAGTCAACCAGTATGTGGACATGGTGCTGTGTCGGGGTTACCCCCTCCCTGAGGACCCCAGTGGGAGTGACGACACCTCCTCAGGGGACGTAGCCACGGCCCTGGCCCCCGAAGCAACCTCTTCACTTTCGACCTCTAACCCCCAGGAGATACAATATATCACCAGCCCAAACGGCACCCTCCCAAGACAGGTACAGTACAGCCAGAAGAGGATGGGCCACCCCTCTGAGACGGGTTCCTCTCTAGGTTTCTCCCTTTTTAGGGAGTTTTTCCTGGCCACTGTGCTTCTGTTTTTGCTTGCTGTTAGGGGTCTAGCCTGGGTTACTGTAAAAGCACTTTGTGAAAACTGCTGATTTAAAAAGGGGCTTTATAAATTGATTTGGGTGATTTAATTTGATTGATTGACAGACAACAGCTGCAGTCCCAGCCATGACCAACGGGGGGCGCCACTACTATGAGAGTCCAGACCCCACGCTGCTGCAGCCGGAGCTGGTGGGCGTACCCCTGGTGAAGGGGCCGGGAGGGTTCGGCTTTGCCATCGCAGACTGCCCCCTGGGTCAGAAGGTAACATTTATTGAATGAATTTCCGGCAACACTTTACCATAGCCTCCCTTATGTATGACTGGTGTTATAATGCCAGAGGTGTGGACACGAGTCAGTTGACTTGGACTGGAGTCTGACTCGAGTCACAAATTTGATGACTTGAGACTCGATAGAAAATAAAATGACTTGACTTGGAGCCTCAAGACTCGGGACTCGACTTTTACTCGACTTTGGTTTTATAACGTTTTGTCACTCATTTTGTGGCACAGAGTCTCTGTGGATTACTTTCCAAGCAGCCAAAGCAATATAGCACTTGCAAAAAAACAGATTGGCTAGTGAAACGCACACTCAGCCCTCTGATTGGACCAGCAAACTGTCAATCAACACATGTCGGGTGAGCTAGCGCAATGAGGTTTTGGGGGGTTGCAAGTGTGAAACTGAATGGAGAAAAACATACATTCTTCATACATATTTGAATAGGCTACATATAGCCTACCATTTGTATTTTATATTTATACCTTTACTTATTCGATCTTGTCACCAACATAGACCTACGGCATTGGACCAAATTCTTCTTTCAAAAACATCTAATCAGTGCTTCAGAACCAAAAAGATGTGCGTTTTGACTGTTGACCTATGACCAGTCATCAGCATTGGCGCGCAAAGGCGGGCGCACATATCCAGATTAGGGACCGGAAAGCACTTGTTTCATTTCCTCCGGTTTTGCCTGGCAGAAACAGAGTCGCCTGCCTACATTGCTACGGACGCATCAGCCACAACAATAGGCTACCTGGTGATTTCATTGATCATTTTCATATTTCAGATATGGGTTATAATTATATACATGCCTCAGTGGTGGTACTGCATGTGTCTAAAGATACCTGTAACATAGCACTACCTTCAATACTTATGGGATGAAGATGTAACATATTCTGGCAAATTAATTATGAGGAAGAAAAATGCTACAGACAGATCATGCTTTCCATCCGATCCTGCAACCCCAGCTGCATACAGGTAGGCGTGCCCGTGCGTGGGGGTCGCAAGCTTTGAACCACTACTTTTTGGAGGTCGCGGGTCAAAAAGTTAGTAAACCACTGAGCTAGAGAACACCTCTGTATAATGCCTTATGTAGCAGTAGCTGTTGTAACGACTTGATGAATGGCATATACAGTTGAAGTCGGAAGTTTACATACACCTTAGCCAAATATATTTAAACTCAGTTTTTCACAATTCCTGACATTTAATCCTAGTACAAATTCCCTGTTTTAGGTCAGTTAGGATCACCCCTTTATTTTAAGAATGTGAAATGTCAGAATAATAGTAGAGAGAATGATTTATTTCAGCTTTTATTTATTTCATCACATTCCCAGTGGGTCAGAAGTTTACATACACTCAATTTGTATTTGGTAGCATTGCCTTTAAATTGTTTATCTTGGGTCAAACGTTTCGGGTAGCCTTCCACAAGCTTCCCACAATAAGTTGGGTGAATTTTGGCCCATTTCTCCTGACAGAGCTGGTGTAACTGAGTCAGGTTTGTAGGCCTCCATGCTCGCACACGCTTTTTCAGTTCTGCCCACACATTTTCTATATGATTGAGGTCAGGGCTTTGTGATGGCCACTCCAATACCTTGACTTTGTTGTCCTTAAGCCATTTTTCCACAACTTTGGAAGTATGCTTGGGGTCATTGTCCATTTGGAAGACCCATTTGCGACCAAGCTTGAACTTGTCTTGAGATGTTGCTTCAATATATCCACATAATTTTGCTTCCTCATGATGCCATCTATTTTGTGAAGTGCACCAGACCCTCCTGCAGCAAAGCACCGCAACAGCATGATGCTGCCACCCCCGTGCTTCACGGTTGGGATGGTGTTCTTCGGCTTGCAAGCATTCCCTTTTTCCTCCAAACATAACGATGGTCATTATGGCCAAACAGTTCTATTTTTGTTTCATCAGAGCAGAGGACATTTCTCAGAAAAGTACGATCTTTGTCCCCATGTGCAGTTGCAAACCGTAGTCTGGCTTTTTTATGGCGGTTTTGGAGCAGTGGCTTCTTCCTTTCAGGTTATGTCGATATAGGACTCGTTTTACTGTGGATATAGATACTTTTGTACCTGTTTCCTCCAGCATCATCACAAGGTCCTTTGCTGTTGTTCTGGGATTCATTTGCACTTTTCGCACCAAAGTACATTGTCACCGTTTCGGCCGAGGCTGCTCCTCCTCCTTGTTCGGGCAGGCTTCGGCGGTCGTCGTCTCCGGAGTACTAGCTGCCACCGTTCTATGTTTCATGTTCGTTTGGTTTTGTCTGTTTGTAACACCTGTCCCTTGTTAGTGTTTGATTGTGTTCCCTATTTAGTTTCGTTTATTTGGGTCAGGTGTTATGTGTGATTGTTATTGTCAGCTATTGCCTCCGAGGAGTTTTCTCTCTCGTTTGTTGTTATTTCGTGAGTTCGCACTGCGTGCGCTTTTTCTTGTTTTCCGCACTGTGTGTTGTGCGTAATTGTTCGTGCCGCCCGGTTGGGTTGGCGACTCATTCCTGTTTTGGAAATTACTAAAGTCTGTTGAAGAACATCCTTGTTCCTGCGCTTGATTCCCTTCACTACATCCACACACAGCACTCTGACATACATTCATCTCTAGGAGACAGAACGCATCTCCTTCCTGAGCGGTATGACGGCTGCGTGGGCCCATGGTGGTTATACTTGCGTACAATTGTTTGTACAGATGAACGTGGTACCTTCAGGCGTTTGGAAATTGCTCCAAAGGATGAACCAGCCTTGTGGAGGTCTACAATTATTTTTCTGAGGTCTTGGCTGATTTCTTTTGATTTTCCCATGATATCAAGCAAAGAGGCACTGAGTTTGAAGGTAGGCTTTGAAATACATCCACAGGTACACCTCCAATTGACTCAAATGATGTCAATTAGCCTATCAGAAGCTTCTAAAGTCATGACATAATTTTCTGGAATTTTCCAAGCTGTTTAAAGGCACAGTCAACTTAGTGTATGTAAACTTCTGACCCACTGGAATTGTGATACAGTGAATTATAAGTGAAATAATCTGTCTGTAAACAATTGTTGTAAAAATTACTTGTGTCATTCACAAAGTAGATGTCCTAACCGACTTGCCAAAACTATAGTTTGTTAACAAGACATTTGTGGAGTGATTGAAAAACAAGTTTTAATGATTCCAACCTAAGTGTATGTAAACTTCCGACTTCAACTGTATAAGGAAGCGTACAGTAAAGATTTACCGAATGTACTTTTAATCTAATTTAATGTAATATAGGCTAACCTAATCTAATCCAATATAATGTAATGTAATGTAACCTAACTAATGTAATCCCAGGTGAAGATGATCCTGGACGCCCAGTGGTGTCATGGCCTGCTGAAGGGTGATGTAATCAAGGAGATCAACCGTCAGAACGTTCAGACACTGAGCCACTCCCAGGTGGTGGACATCCTTAAAGACCTACCTGTGGGGAGTGAGGTCAACGTGCTAGTCCTTAGAGGAGGTGAGATAGACATATCCGTTATGATATTATAAAGCTGTGCGTTACAGCTGCTTCCCCTATGCAATATGCGCTTTCTCTAGGTAATCAGTCTAGAATAGACGGTGTACGCCTTGAGCAAGGTCAGTTCTGGTGTTCAGTTGTAGTACTTTATGAGCTTGCCGTAGACCAGTGGTTCCCAACCTTTTTTGGTTATTGTACCACCAACTAAATTTTGCTCGTCCTTGAGTACCCCTGAAGTACCACCTCATGTGCATTTTACCAGTAAGCCTATGGTCTCATGAGTCTTCCCAAGTACCCCTGTGGATAGGCCAAGTACCTCCAGGGGTCCTAGTACCCCTGGTTGGAAACCACTGCCCTTGGTAATCAGTGTTGTTATGATAGGAGTGTGGCAGTGCATGCCTTCATCTCAGTCAACATACCGGTGTTCAGAGGAGCTGCCAGACCAAACTGAATACTGCCACCTTATTCTGACAGGGTCATGCTGCTGTGAAGATATAGTATATAGTAGTTCCTAGAGGAAGTAAGTTAGATGGCCGTTCAGCTCCTCAGCAGCCGGCCCTCCCAGAGGCCAGCCCCAGAGCCACCCACCGTTTAATAAAGCAATTTCATGCTCTAGTCTATCCTACTATCGATCCACTATCCATTTCCCATTTGCACCTCTGCACCTTGACCAGAGAGGGAGGAGGAGAAGGGTATGCTAGTGGGAGTTACATTCAGACAACTCTAGTGTTTGGCTCGGTAGTGATTAATGATGGGGGGAATCGATACAGTTACATATCGGGACATTATTTTAGGTGATAAATCGTATCGTTTTGACAATATCGCAATATTATTTTTTTGCGCTAGTTTGCTGTACCTGCACAGATTCCAGTATTTTTCCTTCATAGCTTATTCTCCATCTTCTTTTTAAATAGGGAGCCAATTTGTTTTCAGCGCTTTTATTTCCATGGCTGATCAACGCTCATTTTCTCATGGCTCTCGAATTGGAACATCCGAATTGCCATAAAATCACAGTATCGAATCGCAATACATATAGAATCGTGAGAATCGCAATACATATCGTATCGATAATATTGTATTTTGAGGTACCTGGCAATTCCCAGCACTAGTAGTTATCTCTCAGCTCATACTTCAGTGGCAGGCAGCCTGACAGAGGCAATCTGACATTTTGTGAAGTGGAGAGTCATTTTTGCCCGGCTCTCCTCTTCAAAGATGATGCTGTCACTCGATTGGTGAGCTTTCCATTAGCCTGCACCACAATAGCCAATGTGATACCTTGAACAGAGAGGTAGGAAGAGGAGGAGGGGATGCTGGTGAATATACAGTATGTTGTGGTCCTCTGTAGCTCAATTGGTAGAACATGGCGCTTGTAACGCCAGGGTAGTGGGTTCGATCCCCAGGACCACCCATACGTAAAAATGTATGCACACATGACTGTAAGTCGCTTTGGATAAAAGCGTCTGCTAAATGGCATATTATTATTTAATTATTTATGTTCACCTAGTTTTGGTTCGATTATGAAAAAAGTGTCACTTTTCTATTTCGGTTTCACTCATTTTATTAGACATTAAATACACTATGCATTATGTGGGTTGAATGCTGTAACAACACAGAATAAAACAATTAATACAAATCCCATAATGGTAGTGACTGCCCATTACTGCTTATCACTTATTAACCATCCGTTTATTCACATTACTTTAATAAAATATTTGTTTGATTTGATTACTTTATTATTTCATTCCAAGTCATGATCTCTATAGAGCTGCTGTCTATGCCATCTGACAAAATCACTATTTTGTAGTTCTTCAAAGTAAATCATGACTTTTATGACTGCTGAATACCAACTATCAATCACTTAGATCATGTATTTTTGCAAAGCAACTGCTTTCTATCCCTCTCGATCATGCATTCTCTCTTCTCTCAGACCCCATGTCTTGCTCTGCACAGACTGGACAAGTTTGGAAGGGATTAAGGTCATTGTAGTTAATTACCACTTTTTATACGCTAAACTATGTAGAATATTGGCCTGTTGGAAACTATAACTCCGTAATACATCGCACAGTTCAGGCTTGATATGATTTATCTCAACAGAAACTGCACATTGAGCTCAAATAATTGAACCGACATCTGTCAATTAGTTGTTTAAAAAACCGAACAATTCTAATGAGTCAGGATGTTCAGCCAGAGATGTGTGGTGCGCCAACTCCTGACTCCTGTACTGTGAAGTGTTTGTCCTGAGGAGGCCTGGGGGAGGGAGCAGGTTCAGGTCGTACTGTTGACTGGTGGAGGGGCTGGCAGGAGATCAGTCTGGCCTGGCAGGGTCATCAGGAGGTCACCTAGGGGCTGAGGTATAGAACCTTGAGCTATGACCA
The DNA here is from genome assembly GCF_020615455.1 of Coregonus clupeaformis. Lineage (NCBI taxonomy): Eukaryota > Metazoa > Chordata > Actinopteri > Salmoniformes > Salmonidae > Coregonus > Coregonus clupeaformis. The sequence goes on along the minus strand of NC_059215.1, from coordinate 13,322,112 downwards.
GGGGGTAACAGCAGCTCTCCACCACTGACAGCCACAGAGAGCGAGAACAGGTACTTGCCTGCTGGACTGGCCCCAAGCACTATCCAGCTCACTTGAGGATGCTTCCACTGTGCAATAATGGTGCTTGCCCTAGGCGGTACTGGTAATACCAATGGGAATTTTCACCATTCACCATGGTCAATGAAAAGGTGCTGACTAGTGACTACTAGCTGTGTGTTGTGTAAGAGTTAGATCATTTTATTAAAGTGACACTCCACAATGATACAATAATAGAAAATACAGATATTTCTTAAATACACATTGTGGACCACTTAACTTGAGTTTTGAGAAACTAAAAACAATCATAGTCAAACATGGTACAGGCGTAATCTATAATGCATTACATAATCTATACACATTACATAATCTATAAACAAAAACAAAACAAAGTACAGTGGATATAAGGACAATTATGCAGTTATAAAGAAATGTCTCCATTGGAGGATAAGGTGGCAGATTTTGGCGTAGGCATTTACATTATTGTTACCTGATAACATTTTCATCAAGACAGTTAACATTTTTGGTGCGTCATACAGACACCCCTTGGCTTCTTTTAAATGTCACTGGGCTTCTTTTGATGAGGGTGGAAGGTCTACTGCTGATTATCAGAATGGAGTGTCTTAGTGTGTGGCATGGTAGCAGCAGGTGTGGAAAATAAATAACAAGGTTAACCCATGGTGAGGCACATCTCATCCCTTAGTCTGTTTCTCTGTGTTGAGATCAGAGATCCTTCCCATGCTGCTGCTTGAGCATAGTACCACCTGCTGGTCAAGTTGATCCGTGATCCTGCTGGCTTTTAGTATCGGAGAGGATATGTAGAGATGTATGGGGCTGTCATGGTTACCACTCATTATGTAGGGCAGAGTGTGTGTCTAGGGGAAACAGTCATTTTGTATGATGAATGAGAATGTACAGTTTTACAGCAGAGCAGGGTCAATGGTGTGGGGAAATAGAGATGTATAATAATCTATCAGACCTCCAACACAATAACCCAGTCACCCCCCTAAGGCACTGGAACCTGTCCTCCATAATAAATGCTCTTCTTCTACTGTATTGAATCATATTTTTATTTTTTAAATCTCTCTCCGCCCCCAGGTCAGACATCTCCCGTGAAGTCTCTAAAACCAGTAAGTTAAAATAAATGCTTTTAATCACCCTGCTCCTTCTCCTCTCCTCCTCCTGCTCTCTCTCACAGAGACTCTCTACCCTTGGCCTCTACAGGGGATTCTAATGAGAGGGGATGCGTCCCAAATGGCACCCTATTCCCAATATAGTACACTTCTTTTGACCAGGGCATACAGTGAGGGAAAAAAGTATTTGATCCCCTGCTGATTTTGTACGTTTGCCCACTGACAAAGAAATTATCAGTCTATAATTTTAATGGTAGGTTTATTTGAACAGTGAGAGACAGAATAACAACAAAAACATCCAGAAAAACGCATGTCAAAAATGTTATAAATTGATTTGCATTTTAATGAGGGAAATAAGTATTTGACCCCCTCTCAGTCAGAAAGATTTCTGGCTCCCATGTGTCTTTTATTCAGGTAACGAGCTGAGATTAGGAGCACACTCTTAAAGGGAGTGCTCCTAATCTCAGCGTGTTACCTGTATAAAAGACACCTGTCCACAGAAGCAATCAATCAATCAGATTCCAAACTCTCCACCATGGCCAAGACCAAAGAGCTCTCCAAGGATGTCAGGGGCAAGATTGTAGACCTACACAAGGCTGGAATGGGCTACAAGACCATCGCCAAGCAGCTTGGTGAGAAGGTGACAACAGTTGGTGTGATTATTCGCAAATGGAAGAAACACAAAATACCTGTCAATCTCCCTCTGCCTGGGGCTCCATGCAAGATCTCACCTCGTGGAGTTGCAATGATCATGAGAACGGTGAGGAATCAGCCCAGAACTACACAGGAGGATCTTGTCAATGATCTCAAGGCAGCTGGGACCATAGTCACCGAGAAAACAATACGCCGTGAAGGACTGAAATCCTGCAGCGCCCGCAAGGTCCCCCTGCTCAAGAAATCACATATACAGGCCCGTCTGAAGTTTGACAATGAACATCTGAATGATTCAGAGGAGAACTGGGTGAAAGTGTTGTGGTCAGAGGAGACCAAAATCGAGCTCTTTGGCATCAACTCAACTCGCCGTGTTTGGAGGAGGAGGAATGCTGCCTATGACCCCAAGAACACCATCCCCACCGTCAAACATGGAGGTGGAAACATTATGCTTTGGGGGTGTTTTTCTGCTAAGGGGACAGGACAACTTCACTGCATCAAAGGGACGATGGACGGGGCCATGTACCGTCAAATCTTGGGTGAGAACCTCCTTCCCTCAGCCAGGGCATTGAAAATGGGTCGTGGATGGGTATTCCAGCATGACAATGACCCAAAACACACGGCCAAGGCAAAAAAGGAGTGGCTCAAGAAGAAGCACATTAAGGTCCTGGAGTGGCCTAGCCAGTCTCCAGACCTTAATCCCATAGAAAATCTCTGGAGGGAGCTGAAGGTTCGAGTTGCCAAACGTCAGCCTCGAAACCTTAATGACTTGGTGAAGATCTGCAAAGAGGACTGGGACAAAATCCCTCCTGAGATGTGTGCAAACCTGGTGGCCAACTACAAGAAACGTCTGACCTCTGTGATTGCCAACAAGGGTTTTGCCACCAAGTACTAAGTCATGTTTTGTAGAGGGGTCAAATACTTATTTCCCTCATTAAAATGAAAATGCGTTTTTCTGGATTTTTGTTGTTGTTGTTCTGTCTCTCACTGTTAAAATAAACCTACCATTAAAATTATAGACTGATCATGTCTTTGTCAGTGGGCAAACGTACAAAATCAGCAGGGGATCAAATACTTTTTTTCCTCACTGTATAGGGTTTTGGTCAAAAGTAGTGCACTATGTAGGGAAAAAAGTGCCATTTGGGACTCAGGTAGAAAGTGTAGAGTGAGTCTGGGAACAGAGACAGAAACACAGGGCTTTTAAACACCAGACAGGAGATTAATTATTAAAACAATCGTGATATGACTTTGTCTTAGTTTCTTTCCCCCGCCAGCGAGCAGAGTCGTCTGCTGTAGAGAGCAGTGCATTATTCAGGGAGCTAACACGAGTTGCGAGCCACACACACAAACACACACACACACACACACACACACAATGGTGTTATTTTTGGATGTGTGTGAATGTGCTCCTGGCAAACAGCTACTTAACATCCTGGCTGGTAGTAGCTGTAGTATGTAGCAGTGGTGTAAGCTGTTAAGCCATGTTCAACAGTGCTGTTCCTAGAGCCCAGCAGATACATTCTTAGAGGGGTTCCTTCTCTGAACAACAGACTAGAGGAGGCTGCTGGGTCAGCAACAAGCCTTTGTACACGGCTCAGAATCAGTGCAGACAGAGCCTTATATTGAGATATATAACTGAATCTAGATTTAAGGCTCCGGTTCAGTGGAAGTATTATCATTCAGCTAATGAGGGACTGTGTTAATTTATGAGGGACTGTGTTAATAGAGTTGAAGCAAGCACTGTAGACACTAGGGGGGAAACTCCTAAGTGTAGTTTGGGACTACAGAAGAAAAAAAACTGTCTTGCTAAATCCAACACTATTACCTCTCCGTGTCTGAGTTGTAGATTATTGTATACTGTCCATATTAAAACCATGATATGAATAAAATACATTGTTTTAATTAAATCATTTTGTTTGTTGTGTTGCAGTGCACTGCTCCCATGTCGCAGCAGAGGCAGGAGAGAAAGGAGAAGGAGAAGACAACCAGCACAGAGACCCTCAGCCCCCCAGAGCCAGCCCTGGCCCCCACCCCACAGCCCCTTCCCTTTCCCCTCAACACCATGCACTCTGCCAAGCCTGACCCCTCAGAACTCTACCTCAAGTCCAAGGCCCTGCTGGACAGCAAACGTGAGTATACACAAACCCCTCTAACCTGACGGACAGTCCCTATCCAGTCTCACACAACATTCTGCTTGGCTGGTACTTTTAAATGTTCAGTCTGTCACAAGAGACTGCACACCATGCTGTGGTTCCCATTTTCCACCTGTCAGACTGATATTACTTAGCAGGTTGTCTAAGTCTTATCATTCCACTGCACAATATCTGGCTATTCTTCCATAGCAATAGTGAGTTAACCCAGTGTGTCCTTCTCCCTGTCTTTCCCTGTTTATCCAGCCCCCAACACCAAGGACCTAGATGTGTTCATCAAGAGGAACCAGGAGTCAGGCTTTGGTTTCCGAGTCTTAGGAGGAGAGGGGCCAGACCAGCCCGTAAGTACCCACCCAGAGAGACTGCTCTATCCTGGTTCAGCCAGCATTAAGTCTCTGGGCACACTGTGGGCTGCTTTCCTGGAACTAGATTAATAGTGCTTTAAAGTTGTTACCTCCATTGACCATGTTTTTTTTGTCGTTGAGAATGCTTAATCTGGGTCTGGGAAACTGGTTCTAAATCTGGTTAAAGTTATCCCCCTGTGTTTGAGTGTCTTAAATAAATGTCATCATACCCGCCTCTCTTCCCTGCGCCAGGTGTACATTGGTGCCATCGTGCCCCTGGGCGCAGCAGAGAAGGACGGACGTCTTCGGGCAGGTGATGAGCTCATGTGTATCGACGGGGTGCCAGTCATGGGCAAGTCTCACAAGCAGGTGCTGGATCTGATGACCAACGCTGCCCGCAATGGACAGGTCATGCTGACAGTCCGCAGGAAACTGGCACACACAGGTGGGTGGGTGGGTGGGTGGGTGGGTGGGTGGGTGAGAAAATTAAGTATCAATCATAGACTCTTTGTGGTTGGAGTCAAAGCATGAGATATAAACAGATTTATTTGATGCAAGTTGACAAGACAAAGATTCAAGAAAACAAGCTATTCATGAAAGATTGACTGAGGCAGAATTGCTTTACCCAGAAATAATGACTTTACAAACATTTCCATTCCAAATATTTATTTCCTATTCTGTGCACAATTCAGATATGCCAAACACACATCAGTGAGTCTTTCTATACAGTAATTGTGGGGTTCATTTTAAAATGAACACTAGAATGACATTGATACATTCTAAAAGGAATAATGTGGTGGCATAAACTGAGCATTATAAACAACTTTAAGGGGCGGCAGAAAGCCTAGCGGTTAGAGAGGCGAGTCAGCAATCCGACGGGAAATATCTGGTGGGAAGTGAGCTGGCAACTGGAGGGTTGCTCATATCAAATCCTAGATGCCATTGCATGCCGTTGTGCCCTTGAGCGAGGCACTTAACCCCCACAACAACAGCTCCCCGGGCGCCCAGTGTGGCAGCCCCCCGCAGCTCTCCAAAACCTCTATATGTATGTGTGTCTTTCGGAGGGGTTTGGTTAAAAGCGGAAGTCAAATTTAGGTTGGACATTGTGTGCAATTGACAAATAAAGGGATCTTAAATCTTAACTTCTACCTTTTGAGCTTTCATAAGGATGGCTGTGAGAGAGCGACCATAAACAACTTGAAAATTACGAGAATAAGATGTAGACAGTAAGTTACCCCAACTGAAACCATATAAAACTATTTCTCCCTGTGTGTGTGTGATCAGAGGGCAGTGGAGAGGAGGATGGTGGTAGTGGTCAGCAGCAGGTGGCTCCAGCCCTGGTCAATGGCTCCCCCAAGCTGCCCTGCATCCAGGTTCCTACAGCCAGCTCCCCCCACCACCCAGAATGCTACGACATCACCCTGCAACGCAAAGACAACGAAGGCTTCGGCTTCGTCATCCTTACCTCCAAGAACAAGCCTCCTCCCGGAGGTAAGAGATATTCCAACTCTATACTCCAACTCTGTATGGATGATGCTGTTTGGCAATTTAGAGACCGTTCCCTCCAATACAAAACATAACCTCCATGCTTGTATTCCTCTGAATCACAATGTAGACTATTTTCAATGCCTCGTATTTCAAGTAGATTCAAGTAGAGAAAATAGCTTTGTTTTTGCACCATTGGTGTTTCCAAGCTGTTTCATCTCTTCTTATTACTGATTGGGTAACACACAGAGCACGGTATTGACCCACGCAGCATGCCATCTCTCTCCCTTTCTGTCACTCCTTTTGTCTCTCCCTGTCTTTCTGTCTATTAGTACTTGAGTTTGTTTGTACACTGAACTAATGGTACAGACAGGAGGCATGGAGTAGTGAGGTTCACTATACATATAGAGCATGAAGTACTTCCTATGAGGGAGGTGATAAAGGACTATACAAAGATCTTTCAAATTGTGTTTGGTTGATAATGTCAAAAATTAGTAGTATAGCTTTATTTAGCTTATTGAATACTGCTTTGATACAATGAATAACCAGTTTGGTACAATGAAAAACCATAACTGCTTCACAAGTACCATCTGCACTAATACCTGACAGAGTGGAGCTAAATTGTCCTGTCATCTCTTTCACTCTCTCATGCTTCAGTTATCCCTCACAAGATTGGTCGCATCATCGAGGGCAGCCCCACAGACCGTAGCGGTCAACTGAAGGTGGGCGACCGTATCTCAGCGGTCAACTCCCAGTCCATCATGGAACTGTCCCACAACGACATCGTCCAACTCATCAAGGAGGCCGGCAACACTGTCACCCTCACTGTGGTGCCGGAGGATGGTTAGACCTTCCATAGACACACTGCACTCTGTGATATGGAGCCCTACTTGATATGGGGTTCAGTAGTATTTTTGTTTATGTTTACTGTGGATTGTGGAACTACTAAATTTGTTAGTCTTGCATTTTCAGTTTTTTGATATTGCTCGATAAAGTGAAAGAGGAAAGGTTGGGATGGAGTTGAGATGACTGTCTGGAGAGGATGAAATGTTGGTTTGCATGACATCCCATACTGAAAGTCTTCTGTGTGCGCTCTTTTAGAGAATAGTGGTCCTGCATCTGGAACCAGTTCAGCCAAGCAGAGCCCTGCAGCACAGCACAGAGCTATGGGCCAGCAGCCTGCCAGCCACACTGACAGGTACAGGAGTGGACACACACACAGAGCTACATGGCCCATCCTGAAGAGAAGGATTAATGGAGGGTGGTGTGGCTGCACTCAGTTTTTGATCTTCCTGTTTAAACCAGATTACCTGTGTCAGACTTTTAATCCATTACTACAGCAACTATAATTCCCCTCACATCCCCTAACCCAGCCAGTCAGGGAAAGCACACTGCTAAAAAGGTTCTCTGTAGCATAATATTATTATTATATCACTGCAGCTCAACTCTGACAAAAGATTGTAATGAGATTGAAGTCTGCTACAAGCAGCTTGTCTCTTCAGAAGAATTATAGCATGTACCATTTACCCCACACTGTATAAGCATACTGAAGGAAAGGGACACTAAACACTACAAACCCTGTGAAGGAGGAAACCTTTCTGGTACTGGAGTTGGTGAGTACACTGACACTGTGATGTTTTGTCTGTGACTGTTTAGGAATGGAGACACCCTGGAGTATAAGTCCCTTCCACCCAGTGAGATGGGACAACTCATCACCTTAGACACCAAGCAGGTGAGGCTGTGGAGAGAAAAGGTCAGACACTGTGTGTGTGTGTTTATTGTTGTGTATTCCTAGCCATGTGGATCAATATTGGGTAACTGAATATCATAAAGCATTACACATCTATTCCCACATGACATTATATCTATATGTTAGCTGAATAACTTAGTTGTGAGATGTATATGTTCTCTGTATTAGGGCGGTTTCCACGTGGAGCTGGAGCGAGGCCAGCGGGGGTTTGGCTTCAGTCTACGGGGAGGGAAGGAGTACAACATGGGCCTGTTCATACTGAGGCTGGCGGAGGAGGGCCCTGCACTGAAGGACGGCAGGATACACGTGAGTCTAACTGGGCTAGTCCGTCACCAACCCAGGGCATTAACACCTGCTCTCAGAGATGGTAGCTACTTGGGTTCTCTCTATGAGAATGGGCACACATACAGTACATGTCTGTTCAATGGTGTCGAGGGGAGAAAGACAATTTTGCTGCGTTTAATGACATTGGAAGGATTCAAGTGATTGTAGCATTAACATTAGCTTCATACTGAGTAAATACTGTGGCTAGTTGTACTGAAACGTCATGTGCGTTGTTACCACAGGTAGGAGATCAGATTGTGGAGATCAACGGTGAGCCCACCCAGGGCATCACACACACCCGGGCCATCGAGCTGATCCAGGCTGGGGGCACCAAGGTCCTGCTGCTCCTCAGACCTGGCCTGGGCCGGGTGCCCGACCCCAGTGAGAGACCACGGACTCAACCACATACTTTACTCAAACACACATAAAAGAGGGACCTTGTTCTCAACCACAGAATTAGAATGTGGACTCATCAACATGTAACCTACTCAGACACTGTTACTATTGCTTGCAATACACATACGCATAGAAGACTGACCATGGACTAAACCATAGAATTAGAATGTGTCCATTCTAGTTGTTCTACTTCTATGGACTCAACACATATTCTACTCAAACACTGTTATTAAACTTTCAATACACACACACACACATAGAATATAACCCAGTCTATACAGTACGTATAAATGACCATACCTCCCTTTTGTGCATGTGAAAGCTTTTGCAGGCGTCTCGCTTTACCTCAGTTTCTCTCTCTAGCTTTATACCTCTCTATCTATCTGGCTCTTCCGCTCTCTGTCTGGCTGTCCTGGCACTGTTCTCTCTCTCCTTCCTCCCTATAGGTGTGAAAGCTTCTTCCTCCACCCTGTGCTTCTACATGAAACCAGAGCGTCACTAGCAGCCTCACTGCTTTTCTTGGTCTGTCCCTAATAGCCTTGGTAAACCACCTCGTACTCCTCTCTCCTCCTCTTTGCCTCTGTTCTCTCCTTTTCAAAGTGCTACACCTCCTTTTAAAATCAGCTTCTGTTTATATCTCCTCCTTGCCCCCCTTAATCAGAACTGGACATCTCCTCCCATAACAGTCCCATGTTCAGACAAGGCCTCGTCCAATTAGAGCTACTCTGACTGTAACCTGTAGGCGGTCTGAACGGAGGCAGTGACTCCAGTCGAACATGTTTACTAACGAAGGCCTCAATTCAATAAATCACAGATAAGGAAATTGCACTACAGGTTCACTCTGAGGTGTTAACCACGAAAAGACAGTTATTCTCAAGGACCAAACCTGTCTTTGAAATACAGCGTTAACATTCTGAGTGAAACTGCAGTTTTCCTTTATCTGCAATTGATTGAATTGGGGCCTGAGACCCACACTGGAGCATGATGTGTTGTTATTACAGAACACAAACATGCCGTTGCCGCGGAACGCACGCAACATCACAATGATCGAGACCAGGAGAAAGTCGTTACCTAGATATTGATCAGTGAGATAGAGGAAAATGATGTATGTGCGTTCACCGTCATCATCTCTCTCCTGTCCTGATTTTAAGAAGAATGGATTTCTATGGGTTGTTTCTCGTAGAAATCGAAACCCCATTTCAGCTCCACTAAGTCCATCTCACTTTCTGGTTCTCCGCTACACATCTTTGCTCTTTCAATCACGCCAGCGCTACTCTTATCAGCTCTTGAGGGAAATTCAAACGACAGCCGTGCGGTGGTGTAGAAAAGCTTACGCCTACCTCCCTTTGATGGCACTGAAACATATCTCAGATTCATATTGTCTGATGTGACTTAAAAGCTCATATTTGAAAGGTTATAATGGAAAGATGGAGTAAGAAATACATTTTGTTAGTGGATTATTGAATGTGCACTTATTTTAGAAGATTTCAAGATGCTTCACCACCTTCACATATTGAATGTACAATATATCCCAGACTTTAATACAGTGGGGAGAACAAGTATTTGATACACTGCCGATTTTGCAGGTTTTCCTACTTACAAAGCATGTAAAGGTCTGTAATTTTTATCATAGGTACACTTCAACTGTGAGAGACTGAATCTAAAACAAAAATCCAGAAAATCACATTGTATGATTTTTAAGTAATCAGGACCTTGAGATGCTTCTTACGGAGCCACTTCTTAGTTGCCCTGGCTGTGTGTTTCGGGTCGTTGTCATGCTGGAAGACCCAGCCACGACCCATCTTCAATGCTCTTACTGAAGGAAGGAGGTTGTTGGCCAAGATCTCGCGATACATGGCCCCATCCATCCTCCCCTCAATACGGTGCAGTTGTCCTGTCCCCTTTGCAGAAAAGCATCCCCAAAGAATGATGTTTCCACCTCCATGCTTCACGGTTGGGATGGTGTTCTTGGGGTTGTACTCATCCTTCTTCTTCCTCCAAACACGGCGAGAGGAGTTTAGACCAAAAAGCTCAATTTTTGTCTCATCAGACCACATGACCTTCTCCCATTCCTCCTTTGGATCATCCAGATGGTCATTGGCAAACTTCAGATGGGCCTGGACATGCGCTGGCTTGAGCAGTGGAACCTTGCGTGCGCTGCAGGATTTTAATCCATGACGGCGTAGTGTGTTACTAATGGTTTTCTTTGAGACTGTGGTCCCAGCTCTCTTCAGGTCATTGACCAGGTCCTGCCATGTAGTTCTGGGCTGATCCCTCACCTTCCTCATGATCATTGATGCCCCACGAGGTGAGATCTTGCATGGAGCCCCAGACCGAGGGTGAATGACCGTCATCTTGAACTTCTTCCATTTTCTAATAATTGCGCCAACAGTTGTTGCCTTCTCACCAAGCTGCTTGCCTATTGTCCTGTAGCCCATCCCAGCCTTGTGCAGGTCTACAATTTTATCCCTGATGTCCTTACACAGCTCTCTGGTCTTGGCCATTGTGGAGAGGTTGGAGTCTGTTTGATTGAGTGTGTGGACAGGTGTCTTTTATACAGGTAACGAGTTCAAACCGGTGCAGTTAATACAGGTAATGAGTGGAGAACAGGAGGGCTTCTTAAATAAAAACTAACAGGTCTGTGAGAGCCGGAATTCTTACTGGTTGGTAGGTGATCAAATACACTGCTCAAAAAAATAAAGGGAACACTTAAACAACACAATGTAACTCCAAGTCAATCACACTTCTGTGAAATCAAACTGTCCACTTAGGAAGCAACACTGATTGACAATAAATGTCACATGCTGTTGTGCAAATGGAATAGACAACACGTGGAAATTATAGGCAATTAGCAAGACACCCCCCAATAAAGGACTGGTTTTGCAGGTGGTGACCACAGACCACTTCTCAGCTCCTATGCTTCCTGGCTGATGTTTTGGTCACTTTTGAATGCTGGCGGTGCTTTCACTCTAGTGGTAGCATGAGACGGAGTCTACAACCCACACAAGTGGCTCAGGTAGTGCAGCTCATCCAGGATGGCACATCAATGCGAGCAGTGGCAAGAAGGTTTGCTGTGTCTGCCAGCGTAGTGTCCAGAGCATGGAGGCGCTACCAGGAGACAGGCCAGTACATCAGGAGACGTGGAGGAGGCCGTAGGAGGGCAACAACCCAGCAGCAGGACTGCTACCTCCGCCTTTGTGCAAGGAGGAGCAGGAGGAGCACTGCCAGAGTCCTGCAAAATGACCTCCAGCAGGCCACAAATGTGCATGTATCTGCTCAAACGGTCATGAGGGTGGTATGAGGGCCCGACGTCCACAGGTGGGGGTTGTGCTTACAGCCCAACACCGTGCAGGACGTTTGGCATTTGCCAGAGAACACCAAGATTGGCAAATTCGCCACTGGCGCCCTGTGCTCTTCACAGATGAAAGCAGGTTCACACTGAGCACATGTGACAGACGTGACAGAGTCTGGAGACGCCGTGGAGAACGTTCTGCTGGCTGCAACATCCTCCAGCATGACCGGTTTGGCGGTGGGTCAGTCATGGTGTGGGGTGGCATTTCTTTGGGGGCCGCACAGCCCTCCATGTGCTCGCCAGAGGTAGCCTGACTGCCATTAGGTACCGAGATGAGATCCTCAGACCCCCTTGTGACACCATATGCTGGTGCGGTTGGCCCTGGGTTCCTCCTAATGCAAGACAATGCTAGACCTCATGTGGCTGGAGTGTGTCAGCAGTTCCTGCAAGAGGAAGGCATTGATGCTATGGACTGGCCCCGCCCGTTCCCCAGACCTGAATCCAATTGAGCACATCTGGGACATCATGTCTCGCTCCATCCACCAACGCCACGTTGCACCACAGACTGTCCAGGAGTTGGCGGATGCTTTAGTTCAGGTCTGGGAGGAGATCCTCAGGAGACCATCCGCCACCTCATCAGGAGCATGCCCAGGCGTTGTAGGGAGGTCATACAGGCACGTGGAGGCCACACACACTACTGAGCCTCATTTTGACTTGTTTTAAGGACATTACATCAAAGTTGGATCAGCCTGTAGTGTGGTTTTCCACTTTAATTTTGAGGGTGACTCCAAATCCAGACCTCCATGGGTTGATACATTTGATTTCCATTGATAATTTTTATATGATTTTGTTGTCAGCACATTCAACTATGTAAAGAAAAAAGTATTTAATAAGATTATTTCATTCATTCAGATCTAGGATGTTTTATTTTAGTGTTCCCTTTATTTTTTTTTGCAGTGTACTTATGTCATGCAATAAAATGCAAATTAATTACTTAAAAATCATACAGTTGAAGTGTACCTATGATAAAAATTACAGACCTCTACATGCTTTGTAAGTAGGAAAACCTGCAAAATCGGCAGTGTATCAAATACTTGTTCTCCCCACTGTATAACTACAGTCTCTCCAATCTGCTTCAGTATCACAATCTGTATTATTATTTATTTCTCAGCTAGCTGGAGGTGGAACCATTTTCTCACTCACTATGACTCTCAATGCCTTTATTCCAGGTATGAAGGAGAAAGTGAACATTTCACCCTCAAGCTTTCCTAGACTCTCTGCATCTGACGAGCAGTCATCCCCCGCTTCTCCATTCTCCATCTCCCTGTCCACCTCCGAGCTGCCCTGCCCCTCCTCCACCAACAACTCTGCCCCCGAGGAGCCCTCTGACTGGGAAACGTCTGCTGCCGCTGCACCCTCCCCCTCTAGGCTGCTGGAGCCCAACAAGGCCAGAGGGCAGCAGCCTCACCACCATAGCCAGAGGAGAGCCAACAGCCCCAACAACAACACCCTCCCCAAGAAAAGTGATTCCATCACCTCCCACAGCAACAAGCATGCTAACCCCAAGAGATCCACCGAAGGCCGGGCTGAAACCAAGGAGCGCTCCCAGAGCCCCAGGAAGACCGACAGAGTAGACCGAGACAAGGCAGGGAGTGCTGAACACAAGAACGGCTCAGTGGAGGGAGACCTGAGCAGGGAGAGGAAGGCCCATGGCCAGAGCGAGGGCCGGAAGGATCGAGAGGGCCGCTCTTCCAGCCCCAGGAACACAACATCAAAGAGGGATCCGGAGGCAGCAGTCTCCAGGCAGCCCTCGAAGGGCCAGGAGGGTCAGAGGCGCTCTAGGGGGCAGCATCCCAGCTCCAACCCTGCCTCTGGTGAGGGCACTCAGGGGAGAGAAAGAAGACGTAAGGAAGAGGACCCCTCTCACAGACAGGAGAGAGAGACGGGAACCAGCGAGCGCCGCAGGAAGGACATGGGGGTGGGGCGAGAGGCGGAGCCTCATAGATCCCACTCCCAGACACAGAAGGAGAAGGCAGGGCCAGTCTCAGAGGGCGGAACCCTGAATCGGAGAGAGAGGAGTCAGAGAGAGGGCAAACACAGAGAGGCAGCGGAGGAAGAGAATCAGAGGGACACCAGGGATAGCACCAGTAGTGCTGCTAGCCAGGACCCTACATGCAACAGGAACCCCAGCAGCAAGAAGCAGGCCACCATCACCCCAGGGCCTTGGAAGGTCCCTAGCTCAGCCAAGATCCACTCTCATGTGGAGGGAAACTGATGCATCGTAGACAGACTAACCTGTCCATAACAGATACATACACGGCTTCTACAGTTCTGCTTATCTGCAGCATGATGACATTTAGAATGGACCAATGAGGATTGAGAGGATTTAGGCTATTTTGCATCACTGTGTTACTCCTTATCATCACATTGCCTCCTATTGCATATCAGTGCTTCTTTTCACAGTTTGCTACAGGCTGTTTTTATGTCCAGAGTTCAGTCAGTTTGTGGCTCTGCAGAGTCGGTGCCTGTCTGATGATCTGGAGGATGTGAAGTCCAAATCTGTTTTGTGCCAATCAGAGACTCCGACATGCTGGGAGGAAGTTGGTCCATGTCATGTGATGTATCGTCCTTTCTGTGATGTGAAACTCTTTTGTAGTTGAATGAAAGGAGATGCTTCCTCTTCTCTGATGCTGGCTTTGATGAAGGATGTTGTTGTTTATCACTATGAAGGTTTAAAAGACAGACTCTTATCCAGGCAATCACTCAGCGTTTTGTGTTCCTTGTGGCTGGTGGGATTGATCCACTGCTATGTACCAGATGGATGTATAAAGAGGTGATGGTGATTTCTCCTCAAGTCACTGGGAGATGAGGGGGTTTGGGTTTTCAATCATTTTCTGTCCATATCTAGAAATCCAGTCCAGACATGTTAACTGGGTGTGTAGGCTACACGCTCTGTGTAGACTCTGAATCACTGTTGTCATCAGCTTTGCAGTGGATTTTAGATCATTACGGAAAAGCTTTATATGCATATCTATCTGAAGACCAGACACTTGTGGTTAGGTATATTGTTTACTACTACACGTGTGTTTATTATGAAGCATATTGTAATTTATTGAGATTAAATGACAAAGAATAAGTATTAATGTATCCATACTGAGCCATTCCATATTTTGATGTATTGACCACAGGAGGTTGGTGGCACCTTAACTGGGGAGAATGGGCTCGTGGTAATGACTGGAGCGGAATCAGTGGAATGGTATCAAACACATGGTTTCCATGGTTTCCAGGTGTTTGATACCATTCCATTTACTCCGTTCCGGACATTATTATGAGCCATTCTAGAAATAGTGTCTGGAGACATCACCACTGAAAATGTTCATTTGCTTTTAGCCGCATAGCCACCCTATTGCAGGATAAATGTCCTTTCCTCAAACTTGTAGTGTATTTGAGGTTTAAAAAGACTTCTGACACTTTCAAATTTCACCCTACAAAAATGACCATTAATTATAATCCACATTTCCTGTTGCTGCAGGATTATTTTCCTGCTGTAGCAAACTGGCTCAAATTAAGATCCAACATCTGTACTTCAATTATTGCTCATCACTACTGTGTTTTAGTGTATTTACATTTTAGTCATTTAGCAGACGCTCTTATCCAGAGCAACTTAGTTAGTGAGTGCATACATTTTTTTTCATACTGGTCCCCGGTGGGAAACGAACCCACAACCCTGGCGTTGCAAACGCCATGCTCTACCAACTGAGCTACACGGGACTACAGTGTACATCACATTACATTCACGTCACCGTATCAATAACTGTGCCCCCATATTGGATGAGCCATGTCAATCACATATGGAGTACTAGATCATTCTATCCCATATCAGTCTATGATCCGTATACACTGTATTTCTATCCATTCACAGCCTTCATCCATCATGTTATTTATTGTAAGCAGCCATTTTAGATCCTCTGGCAAAATGTGTATACTACAAGCTGACGGGTATGTATTTTAGACAGTGCTGTAGCTTTGACTGTACGTTATCTAATATGTGTATTATTTAGCAAGGTGTTTGCTAATCCAAATGTGGGGGTAAATTAGCTGTATTGGCAGATTGAAGTTAAAAAGTGAGACCTTTGCATTTTTGTGACACCACAATTGTTCTTCCAATGTGCACATCAAAATTTGCTTTTAATTGTACACCAGTCCAAGATGTTAATATTAAATACATCTAAAAACTACAGTAATGCCAAACATATCCTGATATATTCTGGCACACTTCAGACCAAGGTTTCCCAAACTCGGCCCTGGGTGCACGTTTTGGTTTTTGCCCTAGCACTACACAGCTGATTCAAATAGCCAACTCATCATCAAGCTTTGATTTTTTTTAATCAGCTGTGTAGTGCTAGGGCAAAAACCAAAACGTGCACCCAGGGGGGGCCCCAGGACAGACTTTGGGAAACCATGTTTTAGACCAGTGGTTCCCAAACTGTGCGGTGCGCCCTCTGAGGGGTCCCCTAGGGGGATAACGGAACTCAGTCCGGCTTTAAACTTACTCTTGAAAGTTGTAATAGTAGAATGCACGAGGTGCAATTTTGAAATTGGGTAGTGCATCATCAGATCCTCTTGTCATGTTAGTCATTGCATACCTTAGAGAGCTATTTATAACTTGTCAGAAATGTCCAGATCAACTAGCCCATGTCAACCTTTTTTTGTTGTTGTTGTTTTTTTTTGCCCATAGATAGTTGTAATTTTTTTGTCACTCAAATATCACTAGAATACACATTAAACATGGCAAAATGGATAGAATTGCAAGAAAATTAGCTTTAAAACTGCAAAATGTTCTTTGCACCCCATAACAAAAGGAGTAGAATTGCAGGAAATAAGCTTAAACCTGCAAAATTCTCTCCACCAACAAGAGGGGTGTGAACAGTTTGTGTCATGAACAGTGCTTGTGCCCATAGAAATATACGTGGCGCGTGAACGCGCAAGGGGGGCGCGGGATGTTCCCCAATGCTGGAAGGAGGGCCCAGAGTGAAAATGTTTGTGAACCCCTGCTTTAGTGCCCTCTTCTGGAGGAACGGAAATAAAGGAACTCCATGCGAGAATCCCTGAAATCTACATTTAAATGTTTTACATTTTAGCAGACGTTCTTATTCAGAGCAACTTACAGGAGCAATTAGGGTTATGTGCCTTGCTCAAGGGCACATCGGCCAATTTTTGGCCTAGTCGGCTCGGGATTCGAACCAGCAATTACTGGCCCAACACTCCTAACTGCTAGGCTATGTGGCGCCCCTTATCTGTGTCACGATTTTACAAAATTACATTAGTTTACACAATGATAGCCTAGTCTGTTTGAGGGCATCGGTTATGTGGCAGCTTTGAAAATGATCAGCTAAAACCTTACATTTGGGTGTGTCCAACTTAATAAATAATATGCCATTTAGCAGACGCTTTTATCCAAAGCGACTTACAGTCGTGCGTGCATACATTTTTGTGTATGGGTGGTCCCGGGGATCGAACACACTACCTTGGCGTTACAAGCGCCGTGCTCTACCAGCTGAGCTACAGAGGACCACAACTTCAAGTCTTCTCTTCCAATCAACCCTGTAAATCAAGTAAACTCCATAAACTGCATTGAAAATTTGATATGCACTAACAATACATGGGAATTAAATTAGAAACATCACCAGATTTGTAAACTTGCTTGTCCTGTTGTGTAGCAACATTTTAATTAAATTGTCTCGTGATAAAATCTTAGACAAGTATACTGATTTTGATTTACTCTTCACCGTTATATATAGTTTCCCTTTTATCTCCCAGCATTCATGTCACGTGTCTGTATATAATAATGTGGCCTTGCATTGCTTCAACAGAAAACAGCCTTTTGGTCTTTACATTATGTGGTAGTTGTAAATGTTTATAAATTGTACAGCACCTGTATAAATACTTGCCTTCATTCAGAAAAAAAAAAAACTGTAAATCACTCCATTATTTTTTTAAGTAATTGAGAAGAAAATTATATAAAAGGGGTGAGAGAAAAGAATCAGGTAATTCTGTTCATGTCCTGATAAATAAAGTTTTACTGAATAAACGTATTCCTTTGTGTGAAGCCTACAGTCATTGGTGCAAGAGGGTTTCCTCCGCCCAAAATCTGATCGAAAATAAACACTAAAGTGAGGAATTTTTGTATGGAGGTTTTGTATGGCTTAACCCCTACCTAAATGTACATGATAAACACTCTTTTCACGTCACTTCGATTCCGAATTAAGTGACTTTTTCGTAGCAGGTTAGGAGAATTAACATAGCAGGTTAGGAGACTGAGGTTAATGTTAGGAAAGGGGTTAGCGAAAATCACTTTGTATCGAAGTGGCATGAAAAGAGTGTTTCCCATATGTATACAGAACAAAAATATAAACGCAACATGCAACAATTTCAAAGCCTTTATTGAGTTCATATAAGGAAATCAGTCAATTGAAATAAATGCATTAGCCCCTAATCTATGGATTTCACATGACTAGGAACACGGATATGCATCTGTTGGTCACAGATACCTTTTTATTTTTTTAAGATACAGGCGTGGATCATAAAACCAGTCAGTATCTGCTGTGACCACCATTTGCCACATGCAGCGCAACACATCTCCATTGCATAGAGTTGATCAGTCTGTTGATTGTGGCCTGTGGAATGTTGTCCCACTTCTGTTCAATGGCTGTGCGAAGTAGCTGGATATTGGTAGGAACTGGAACACGCTGTCGTACAAGTCGATCCAGAGCATCCTAAACATGCTCAATGGGTGACATGTCTGGTGAGTATGCAGGCCATGGAAGGACTGGGACATTTTCAGGAATTGTATAGATCCTTGCTACATGGGGCTGTGCATTATCATGCTGAAACATGAGGTGATGGAGGCAGATGAATAGCACGACAATGGTCCTCAGGATCTCGTCACGGTATCTCTGTGCATTCAAATTGGCATCGATGAAATGCAATTGTGTTGGTTGTCTGTAGCTTATGCCTGCCTGCCCATACCATAACCCCACCATGGGGCACTATGATTACAACGTAGACATGAGCAAACCGCTTGCCCACATGACGCCATACACGTGGTCTGCGGTTGCGAGGCCGGTTGGACGTACTGTCAAATTCTCTAAACGTTGGAGGCGGCTTATGGTAGAGAAATTAACATTCAATCCTCTGGCAACAGCTCTGGTGGACATTCCTGCAGTCAGCATGCCAATTCCACACTCCGTCAAAACTTGAGACATCTGTGGCAGTGTTTTGTGACAAAACTGCACATTTTAGAGTGGCCTTTTATTGTCCGCAGCACAAGGTGCACCTGTGTAATGATCATGCTGTATAATCAGCTTCTTGATATGCCACACCTGTCAGGTGGATGGATTATCTTGACAAAGGAGAAATGCTCACTAACAGGAATGTAAACACATTTGTGCATAATATTTGTGAGAAATAAGCTTTTTGTGTGTATGAAACATTTCTGGGATCTTTTATTTCAGCTCATGAAACATGGGACCAACACTTTACATGTTGCGTTTATATTTTTTTGTTCAGTGTACATAGTTACTGTACCTCAATTACCTTGTACCCCTGCACATCAACCTGGTCTCAGAGCATTTCGTATTATTCTGTATGTAAATCCGAGACACTCCATTTAGTATGTTACGTTTCGTATGGTCTGTGGATGTCTATCACCCTTTTCGTAAGATACGTTACGAATTACAATCCGTATGATATGTTACGAATTTCTGGTTAGGCACTAACGTTAGCTAGGCTAGGGGTTAGGGTTAAGTTTAGGAGTTAGTTTAAAGGGTTAAGGTTAGGGTTAACTAAAAGGGTTAAGGTTAGGGGAAGGGTTAGCTGGCATGCTAAGTAGTTGAAAGTTGCTAAAATGCTAAAGTTGTCCGTAATGAGATTCGACCTCTCAACCTTTGGGTTGATCGACATTCACGTTTTTAGTAGATGGGATACAGTTTGTCAGAATTTACCAGAAATGACTTTTTCGTAGCAGGTTAGGAGAATTTACGAAGCATGTTAGGTGTATTAGGTTAAGGTTCGAAAAGGGTTAGGTAAATGCAAAAAAATAATAACTTCTGACGTCAGTTTGACATAAGATGTATCCCATCTAGATGTGACCCATAGTTAGGTCGAAGACATGAGTATCTCGTCAGGAAAAAAAAAAGAGGACTGAGCACGCCCCCATTCCACATCACCAACGAACTATCATGGTCCAAACACACCAAGACAGTCGTGAAGAGGGCACGACAAAGCCTATTCCCCCTCAGGAGACTAAAAAGATTTGGCATGGGTCCTCAGATCCTCAAAAAATTCTACAGCTGCACCATCGAGAGCATCCCGACTGGTTGCATCACCGCCTGGTATGGCAACTGCTTGGACTCTGACCGCAAGGCACTACAGAGGGTAGTGCGTACGGCCCAGTACATCACTGGGGCAAAGCTCCCTGCCATCCAGGACCTCTATACCAGGCGGTGTCAGAGGAAGGCCCTCAAAATTGTCAAAGACTCCAGCCACCCTAGTCATAGACTGTTCTCTCTGCTACCGCGACGGCAAGCGGTACCGGAGTGCCAAGTCTAGGGTCCAAAGACTTCTCAACAGCTTCTACCCCAAGCCATAAGACTCCTGAACAGCTAATCATGGCTACCCGGAATATTTGCACTGCCCCCCACCCCATCCTTTTACGCTGCTGCTACTCTGTTAAGTATTTATGCATAGTCACTTTAACTCTACCCACATGTACATATTACCTCAACTACCTCAACTAGCCGGTGCCCCCGCACATTGACTATGCAACGGTACCCCCTGTATATATAGCCTCCCTACTGTCACTTTATTTTACTGTATATATAGCCTCCCTACTGTCACTTTATTTTACTTCTGCTCTTTTTTTCTCAACACTTTTTTGTTGTTGTTTTATTCTTACTTTTTTTTGTTTAAAATAAATGCACTGTTGGTTAAGGGCTGTAAGTAAGCATTTCACTGTAATGTCTGCACCTGTTGTATTCGGCGCATGTGACCAATAAAATTTGATTTGATTTGATTTGATTTGATTACATCCACAATCTCTGGTTTCATAATTGTTTTACAAATAAATTAGCCCTGTATCTATAATTATAAACTGGGTGGTTCGAGCCCTGAATGCTAATTGGCTGACAGCCATGGTATATCAGACCGTATACCACGGGTATGACAAAACATTTATTTTTACTGCTCTAATTACATTGGTAACCAGTTTATAATAGCAATAAGGCACCTCGGAGTTTGTGGTATTTGGCCAATATACCAGGGCTAAGGGCTGTATCCAGGCACTCTGCGTTGCGTCGTGACTAAGAACAGCCCTTAGCCGTGGTATATTGGCCATATACCAAACCCTCTCCTCCCTTATTGCTAAAATATACAATATGCAGAATAGAATGTTATAGAATACATGTTTTACATTATATTTAACAGGCAACCACATGGTTCAGTTCAATGTTCAACCTGAAATGTGTAGAACTATGGCAGAGGAGATTGCACAATTAGGTCCTGTATGGCGTAGTTGGTGTTGTGAGTTCGATTCCTGGTACCATCCATAATTAAATGTATTGTAATGACCCAGCTGGGTCATAAAGTAAAAGAGAGACGGGCACCAGGTGTACAGGCAGAACACAGGTTTATTCCTGAATGGGCTATTGTTCAGGCCACAGCCCACGCCGCTAAACCTCGAACATACACAAATAGAACATGTCAAATCAATGGTCCCGAACAGAAGAGAGAGAGATGAGACCGTAACCCCTATTTAATCATTCCAAAACCCCGCGGGATTACCCATCATACCCCCAACCTTTCCATCTGTCCTGGCATATTTAACCCCTGCTAGTACCCATGAGAACGATAACACATCCATGAACACAGAACACAATACAGGGTCGTTACATAGCCCCCCCTTTCTAAACCCTAGCCCCTAGGGTTACAAAACAAAATCCTTAAAACGACCCGGAGGTCGCATCAGTCTCTTGTGCCTCCCCTTGACTCTCACTGGTGGACCCCCAGAACACTCATCTGCCCCAATGTCATTTCCAGCACCCCCGAAGAGGCAGCCCCCGTCCCAGGCTCAGCTTGCACTAGAGTCTCCCTCGCTAGACTGTCCCCGTGTGCTCACATCAGAGTCCTCACTTCCATTCCCTACCGTTTTTCCTCCCTCTGTAGGGCGCCAATCGGTCCCGGTGGACCACCACCCTCCTGCCCCGTGGGGAACCTCCACCCGGTACGTCACCTCCCCCACTCTCTCTATCACCAGGCACGGCCCCACCCAGGCACTGTCCAGCTTTGGGCACCGCCCCTTCTTGCGCGTGGGGTTGTGAAGCCACACGCGTTCTCCCGCTCCAAAGTGCCTCCCCCTCGCGTGAGTCATAGTGGCGCTTTTGGCGCATTCCTGCGTTCTCGAGTTGCTCTCTTGCGAAGGTGTGAGCCGCTTCTAACCGGTTCTGCAGTCGACGAACATAGTTCGGGCCAGGCAAAACCCCGTCGTCGTTATCAGGAGGGTGGCCAAACGTCAGTTCGGCTGGGGTGCGCAACTCACGACCTAACATTAGTAGCGCTGGGGAGCACGCAGTCGATTCCTGAACAGCCGACCTACATGCCATAAGAATAAACGGTAAGTGGGTGTCCCAATCTCTCTGGTGTTTTGAGGTAACGATAGCCAGCTGTTGTGCTAATGTTCTGTTAAATCTTTCCACCAGCCCATCACTCTGGGGGGTGAAGCGGAGTAGTGCGCGTCTTCTCCGCGCCTAACCGTCTACACAACTCTGAGAACACCCGTGACTCAAAGTTTCTCCCCTGGTCGCTGTGTATAGACTGTGGCACCCGAACCGACTGATTATTCCCCCTACCAATGCATCAGCTACTGTTTCTGCCTCCTGGTCTGGGAGAGCGTAAGCCTCTGGCCACTTGGTGAAGTAGTCCATAGCAGTTAGAATCCACCTGTTACCGCTGTCTGTGGTTGGAAACGGTCCAACTATGTCTACCCCCAGTCTCTCCATGGGCTCCCCTACTGGGAATTGTTGTAGGAGGGCGTGTGACTGACCTGGAGGTCCTTTCTTAGCAGCACACTCATCGCACTGCCTGCAAAAGTCCTCCACATCCCTCCTGTGCCTGGCCCAATAGAAGCCTTTACGTACGCGCTTTAACGTTTTGGAGACCCCAAAATGCCCTGCGCCTACTCCCCCGTGAAGCTGCTGTAACACGCTCCCTTGCAGCCTTTTGGGAACCACTACCTGCCACGTCATTTCTCCAGTAGCTGGCTTTTTCCACCCCCTCTGGAGCACTCCCTCAGCCACTCTAAGGACTGAGAATTTAGCCCAGAGTCCTTTGGTGACTGGTGATAGAGGGGCTACTTCCCCCATGGCGGTCGTCTTCCCTCTTCCACCCACCCCAGCACAGGACGCAGCTCTGCGTCCTCCTCCTGGCGACGCCTCCACTCCCCAACGTCCACAGCCTCAAGCTCCCGGCACTCTGTCACCCTCAGCTGACTCACCGTGGCGGTGACTCCCTCCTCCATGCACAGTTCCCTCTCTCGCTCCACCCGTTTGGCGCAGTACCCACAGCCGTCCCTCAGCACACGGGCGACGGGACAAGGCGTCTGCATTGCTGTGGCGAAGGCCGGCCCTGTGCTCCACCTGGAAGTCGTAGGGTTGCAGCTCCTCCAACCAGCGGGCGATCTGACCCTCTGGCTCCTTGAAGGAGAGAAGCCACTGCAGGGCGGAGTGATCCGTCCGCACCACAAACGGCAGGCCCCCCAGGTAGTACTTGAAATGGCGTACTGCTGCCACGACAGCCAAAAAGCTCCCTCCTTGTCACGCAGTAGCGTTTTTCAGCCTTATCAAAAGTTCTGCTGTAATAAGCTACTACGTGCTCCCCGTCAGAACCACGCTGAGCCAGCACAGCCCCAAGCCCTCATTGCTTGCGTCGGTGTCCAGGATAAACGGACGGTTCGGGTCTGGTGAGGACAGGACAGGGGCCTCCACCAGGGCACGTTTGAGGGCCTCAAACGCCCGCTGGTGCTCTTCGGTCCACTGAAAAACAGTGTCCTTCTTGAGAAGGTGGTTCAAAGGAGCTGCTATCCCCGCAAACCCTTTCACAAACCTACGATAGTAGGATGCCAGACCCAGGAAGCTCTTAACCTCTTTTTTTCCACTTGGAATTGGCCACCCCCTCACAGCCTCCACCTTGTCTGGCATCGTGCTGATACCCTCACCACCCAGCCGATGACCCAGGAACGCCACCTCCCTTTGCAGAAATGGCACTTTTCCGGGTGTAATTTTAGCCCCGCCCCGAGATCCTCTCCAGCACTCGCCTAAGTGCCCCCAGTGCCCCCTCAAACGATGTGCCGTGCACCAATATGTCGTCTAGGTACACGACACACTCGTCTCTCGGAACCCCCGCCAGCACTCTGTCCATGAGCCTCTCAAAGGTGGCAGGAGCATTACAAAGCCCGAAGCACAGCACCTTGAACTGCCAATGGCCCCTATCCGTGGAGAAGGCCGTTTTTCACGTGCCCCAGGCGAGAGGGGCACCTGCCAGTAGCCACTGCGCAGATCAAGGGAAGAGAACCACGAGGACCCTCTGACGTGGTCTAGCGACTCATCGATCCTCGGTATGGGGTAAGCGTCTTTAGTGGTGACAGAATTTAGACCCCTGTAGTCCGCACAAAACCTAAGTTTACCCCCTTTCTTAGGCACCATGACGACCGGCGCGGACCATGGGCTATCTGATGGCTCAATGAAATCCGCCGCAACATGTCAGCAATAGCTGTGGCTGCTGCTTCCCTCTTGGCAAGGGGAATGCGACGGGGCCGAATTTTAATGGGTTGGTTGTCCCCAGTGTCGATGTCGTGCTGAACCAGGTGCGTTTGCCCTACCTCATCTTCCCCCCCAAGCGAAGCTATCTTTAAAGTCAAACAGCAGCTGCTTTAACTGTCTCTGTTGTCTCTCATCCAGACCTTGACAGTTTTTCAGCCACACAGCCTCAACGGCGTCGATAACTTCCTCCTTCCCCCGTCGGGCTGATGGGGTGAAGGAGCCAGTGTGTTTTTGGGCTACTGGGATGCCTGTGCTTGCACCATTATGGGGAGTGAAGGTCGTTGCCGCCGGAGACAGCTGCTGGGATGGCACAACGACCAAGGGAGCAGCCGGGACGACCAGTGGAGTTTCGGCAAGCTTGGAGGAAGACGGAGGGACAGCCCTGCCCCTGCTGGACCTCCCGAAGGCGACATTCCCACTGTGGGACCCCCCGACAGCCTCAAAGTGCCCGAGCTAAGTCCAACTGAGCCCCACAGTTTTTCAAAAAGTCCATTCCCAGTATACAGGGGGTCCTGTACCGCTGCTACCCACACCGGACACCCCACAGTTCTCCCCCACAGTCACAGACAACCAACACTTCCCTAACATGGGGCTAGCTCCCCGTGACAGTCCGTAGCTGGACAAGGGTCGGCTCCACCCGCACCCCAACAGGTAGTATGTCTGGTCTCACCAGGGTTACTGTAGAGCCCGTGTCAACCAGGGCCAAACATTCCACCCCCTCTACCTTGACGATGACATTGCAGAAGTCCCCAATGGTGGTACGTCCCACCACAACTACCGGACTAGGAAACACGGTGGCAGCCACACCCTGGGGAAGCAGGTCCCCACCCTCTTGCCTGCGCTGCTGGGTACCTCTTCTGCTTACTGTGGTTTCGGGGGCGGAGGGGTGGGCCCGCGCTGCCCCCTGCGCGAGAACCCGCTGTCGTTTCCCTGTTGACTGGGGAATCTGCCACACCCGCTGAATGTGGCCAGGCTGGCCACAACCCCAGCAGACAATGGAAGTTGAGCTGACACTGCGATGTTGTCTGGAGCCCTTCTCAATGACAAGCGAAGCGGTCTTGACTAACCCTCCCAACTCGTCGACCCACTCTGGTTTGGTGACCCCCGGCACCCCGGCCGCCGCTGCTCTCACCTCTGGTTGACTGACAACCTCCACTCTCACTCCCTCACCCCAGATCAGCTCCCTCTTCCTGGCTATCTCCACTGCAGCCCGCAGAGATGCTGGGTCCGACATCTGCACATGCTTACCCAGTTCGGTGGGGGAGAGCGCTCTAATAAAACTGTCCCGTGCCAGCTCGTCTTGCACCCCAATCGGCATATTTGCATAAGCCCGCCTGGTCAGGCTCAGAATATCACTTGCCAACGCCTTTAATGATTCCCCCTGAAGTCTCTTTTTGTTATTCAGTTCAATCCGCAGCAAGTTGGGCTGTGCATCGCTGCCGAAACGGACCCCAATGCCTCCACTAGCGCACCGTAGTCGCCCTCTCGTCCGGGGCTAGCGTTAGCAGGCATTCCGACGCCTCCTCTGCCAGGCTCAGGGCAAGCTGTAACCCTTTCGTCTCGTCAGACCACCTCCCGGCTCTAGCCAACAACTCGAATTGAGTGAAAAAAACTTCCCATTTACCTTGTCCATTGAACTTTGGAAGTTTAGCCGCTACCGTGGCTAATGGCAATAGGGCGCTGCCATCTCTGTTTACATAAGGAGGTCCAGCCATTTCCGCGCACGCGGTGACGTCGATATCTCCGTCGCCGTGACGTCTGTTCTGGTCGAGCGGTTTGGAGGAAAACCCGCCCGTTCTGCCATCTTGCTGACTGACAATTTAACTCCCGCCATGTGGCTCTCCAGCTCTTCTACAGCCGTCATCGCCTGACCCTCCCGACCGGGTACACCCGAGCCCACAACGGACACTTTGTCCGACTCTTCCTTAACTTTCCGCCTCGCCCCGATCATCCTGCCCGTAGATGCGAGTCACGCTAAAGCTAACCACGGCCTATACTGAAACAGCTAACTCGCCTAATCTCGATCTATCCCGTCGTTCGAAAGCACTTCTGACACCAATGTAATGACCCAGCTGGGTCATAAAGTAAAAGAGAGACGGGCACCAGGTGTACAGGCAGAACACAGGTTTATTCCTGAATGGGCTATTGTTCAGGCCACAGCCCACGCCGCTAAACCTCGAACATACACAAATAGAACATGTCAAATCAATGGTCCCGAACAGAAGAGAGAGATGAGACCGTAACCCCTATTTAATCATTCCAAAACCCCGCGGGATTACCCATCATACCCCCCCAACCTTTCCATCTGTCCTGGCATATTTAACCCCTGCTAGTACCCATGAGAACGATAACACATCCATGAACACAGAACACAATACAGGGTCGTTACAGTATGCATGTATGACTGTAATAAAAGCATTGGATGAAAGCGTTTGCTAAATGCCATATTATTATATTATATGTTTACATTTTAGTCATTTAGCAGACGCTCTTATCCAGAGCGACTTACAGTTAGTGAATACATATTTTTTATTTTATTTTTTATACTGGCCCCCCGTGGGAATCAAACCCACAACCCTGGCGTTGCAAACGCCATGCTCTATCAACTGAGCTACATCCCTGCCGGCCATTCCCTCCCCTACCCTGGGCCAATTGTGCGCCGCCCATGAGGATTATAACAACACCAAAGCTGCAAAGAAGGACCCGCACCTGCAACGTCCTCTGTCTATCTCTCCGAGTGTCGCTCAGTTTACCATTATGTCAGCTGTAAAAGTGAGTGCGTGCAGAGGCGCACGCATGCTCTAAAACACGAACTACAACTCCCAGATAGCCTTACAACTAACTACAATACTGAGAGTGCGCATCAGCTGCCCATAGACCAGAAAGGGTGGAAAAACTACAAATACAAGATCGCTGAGCGCTTACAAGAACTACAAACTCCCATCGAGTTGCGCAGTATGAATTTCTAGCCCTTTAATTAAATGTACGTGCAAAATGGCTGCGCAGGTCGACTTGCTCCGTATTAAAGTAGAACATAAGGTAAGGGACGGTCTTGATAAATTAGCCAAAGAAAATAAGAAGAAAAAGAGGGAACTGTCACCGTCCGCGGATAAACGCCAGCGTTCATCCGAGGAGGCAAAGAAAGTAAAGCTCCATCATCATCGCCACCACCATGACCCACAACATGTTCAACAGCAGCAGAATGGCCAACCACAACCACGCAACTCCAGCGCCGAAAAACCTACAGTACAACGACATCACCAGCACCATCACCACCATCAGCACAACAACACCAATGGTGCAAAGAAGGACTCGCACCTGCAACCTCCTCTGCCTGCGCGGAAGGTGGTACCCGCAGCAGCCAAGTTGGAGAGGAAGAAAGCACTTCCCCTGGTTCTGCCGCCTGGAGTGTTCAATTTCACGCCCCTCAAAGTGGCGGAGCCCAAGGCCAAGATACAGGAGAACAAGGAAAAGCACAGGGAGAAAGAGCTCAAACTCAAACCTAAGAAGGAAAACACAGAGGATAACGTAAAACATGAAGTAGTCATATGTAAGAAAAAGAAAGGTAGGTTATTCTTCATATTCTTTTCCATTATATTAGTATGTTACCACTCTTAATTCTGGAATCTTATGCAAAATTACAATTAAGTCAGACAAACAGTTATGACAAAGCTTTGTTTGTTTACATATGCAAAAGTAGCCAAGTGACGCACATGTAAGGTGCGTGACAAGGTAATCATTATTATTTTATAATTGCCTGCCAACCCAGAGGCTGCTTTGGCCAAACGCTACGCCCACAGACATTAAGCCTACTTTCATTGCAGAGAATAAACTATGTAGCAAACAACAGTGCAGCAGAACAATTTAGTGTGAGTCTTCAGGCTTGTTTTACAGTACTCCTAGTTGTCAACCCTCTTACCATCATGGCCACCTGGCACCTAATCATCCCCAGCTTCCAATCGGCCTGGTTGCTGTAACTGAGAATGTGTTCTCAGTCAACTTACCTGGTAAAATAAAAAAGTGAACCAATTGCAATTTGGGTATTGACAAGCGATGTGCATGGTAATGAGCTATTGTCTTCCTGTCTCCAGAGCCCCATCATGATGAGAACAGCAAGGCCCAGTCACTGGAGGAGTACCTGTTGAGGAAAAAGAAAAAGAAGCGGCGGCACCGTGAGGATGAGCGTGGTAAGAGGATCCGTACATACAACAAGGAGGTCCAGACCGTGTACGGAGGTCTGACTGACCACAGTCCTTCAGCCCGCCTTGGCCCTGTGAAGGAGGGGAAACACTGCCAGCCTGGTACAGGCCACAACAACCACCTCACTCCTAAAGAGCTACACAGCCACAACCCCCCCCACCCCCCCTTCCTTTCCCCCCAAGACCACTTCATCCGCAGCTCGTCTCTGCAGACAGGTACCGTCTACGGACGCTTCATCCACGAGGAGCGCCAGGCCAATGGTGGGGCATCGGTTCTGCACGCTTACGCTGATGAGCTGGCCTCTCTACGGCCGTGGGAGATGGAGCGCTTCGCCCAGGAGTTCCTAGAGCTGGCATTTGCTGAGAGACCCAGAGGGGCAGCCTGCTATGCCCTGGCTGTGGTGCACAGGGCTGCTGCCTACCTACCTGACTTCCTGGACTACTTTGCCTTCAACTTCCCCTCCACGCCGGTCAAGATGGAGATCCTGGGGAAGAAGGATATCGAGACCACTACTATCGCTAACTTCCACTCTCAGGTCGTGTAATACAACTTTATGGAATTTAAGTATTTGTTTCTTGGGCTTCAGGAATGTGACTGAAAAAGAAAAAATAAACTGATTGAAAGTATGAGGGGATATCAGTGAACAAATTCCGCCCGTGGTCAAGGCTACGACGGCCCAGCGCAATGAGTGGAGCTTACTCAGGTGTTCAAAAGCGCATATCAGACCAAGAGCCTAATGCTTCTTAGGTAGTTATTTATGAGTTGTGGTTTAGAAAACGATCTCTCCGCAGAAGCGACAGTTACAGGGATGGTAAAAACAGCTTGATTGCCATAGCAACATCAGGGAAACTTACAGAACTGGGCAGAAAGGAGTTGTGCTTCAAATACAGCAGTTCTGGAAAAATATTAACTGAGGACAGGTCGTCTGGATACTGGACATCCAATAAATTGGCAGATGCAAACAGATTATTATCTTTAGCAGACAACAATTCTTGAGGGCTTGAACAAATAAACCTGTTTTGCGATTTTGTTCAAATCAAATTTTATTGGTCGTATACACATATTTAGCAGATGTTATTGCGGGTGTAGCGAAATGCTTGTGTTCCTAGCTCCATCTGTGCAGTAATATCTAACAATTCACACAAATCTAAAAGTACAAGAATGGAATTAAGAAATATATAACATTAGGACGAGCAATGTCGGAGTCCGGAGTATAAATACAGTGTGTATCAGTGGAGGCTCCTCAGAGGAGGAAGGGGAGGACAATCCTCAGTGAATTTCATAAAAATAAAAATTGTAAAACATTTAAAGTTAGCCTTTTTAGATAAAACTATACTAAATATAATCACGTCACCAAATAATTGATTAAAACACACTATTTTGCAAAGAAGGTCTACAGTAGCCTCAACAGCACTGTGTAGGGTAGCACCATGGTGTAGCCGGAGGACAGCTAGCTTCCGTCCTCCTCTGGGTACATTGACTTCAATACAAAACCTAGGAGGCTCATGGTTCTCACCCCCTTCTATAGACTTACACAGTAATTATGACAATTTCCAGAGGATGTCCTCCAACCTATCAGAGCTCTTGCAACATGAACTGACATGTTGTCCACCCAATCAAAGGATCATATAATTAATCTAGTGCTGAAAGCATAAGCTACAGCTAGCTAGCACTGCAGTGCATACAATGTGGTGAGTAGTTGACTCAAATAGAGAGAAAGACAGTAGTTGAACAGTTTTAAAACAAATTCATTTCTTCCAAAATGAAGGAGAAGCAAGAGAAATCGAGAGAGAGAGAGAAAGAGAGATTTCCTCATTTTTTTTCAGTTTCACTTATTTAGCTAGCAAATGCAGCTAGCTAGTTTAGCCTACTGAAACACCCTGGTCAAACAGAGGGATGCTATGTTAGTTGCTGGCTATGACTTTCCAACACAACACTGGAACTCTTCCAAGTCAAGGTAAGCTTTTGGTTTTACAAATTTATTGCCACCGGGGCCTGCCGGTGTAACTGCTTACTGACTGTACACTGTAACGTTAGGGAAAGGCAAAGGGGGATACCTAATCAGTTGAACAACTGAATGCATTCAACTGAAATGTGTCTTCCGCATTTAACTCAACCCCTCTGAATCAGAGAGGTGCGGGGGGCAGCCTTAATTGACATCCACGTCATCGGTGCCCGGGAAACAGTTACTGCATGATTATAACGAATTTACTAACGCAGTGGTCCTCTGTAGCTCAGCTGGTAGAGCACAGCGCTTGTAACGCCAAGGTAGTGGGTTCGATCCCCGGGACCACCCATACACCCAAAAAAAATGTTATGCACGCATGACTGTAAGTCGCTTTGGATAAAAGCGTCCGCTAAATGGCATTTTATATTATATTAGCTATGCTGACTATGACGTGACTTTAACTAATATGGTGACAACGATGTAGGCTGTGTGTAGCGGTTTGGCTTGGAGCGTTTTTCCGCCTGGTCACATACAGCTGATGTGTTCTGCATTGAAGTCCACAAGCGAAGGGAAGAGGTGAGAGGAGGAGAGTGCATAGATGCGAGAAGGAATACAACGTGGCTGCTAAAGTGAACTGTGTTTATGCGTGATCAGGGGTGTATTCATTCCGCCTATTCTGTTGAAAAAACGTTTCTTAAACGGAAGTAAACGGAACAAAATGGTGATGAACATACCTGAATTTGTCCAATAGGAACTCTCGTTTGTAACTATTGGACTAATGATTTCACCCTATATCAGCTAGATGCAGGCAAGAATGTGTCTCTCAACCTGTGTGCACCTACGTTGTAAACTGTCATTCATAGGCTAGGTTGTAGCAACCTCATGATGGGTATAGGGAAAATTTGAGTATCATGTAGTAGCCTAAACCTATCGCTGTTTGAACTGGGTGAATGGAATATGAATGACAGTCATCCAATATGCTGTCATAGAAATAAGGCCATGCTCATGAAAAACAATCAT
Source organism: Coregonus clupeaformis (assembly GCF_020615455.1). NCBI lineage: Eukaryota > Metazoa > Chordata > Actinopteri > Salmoniformes > Salmonidae > Coregonus > Coregonus clupeaformis. The sequence continues at coordinate 13,290,511 of NC_059215.1, read as the reverse complement.
CCTCCCTCATCTTAAACGGCACTGACTGCCACTGGTGTACAGTGAGGGAAAAAAGTATTTGATCCCCTGCTGATTTTGTATGTTTGCCCACTGACAAAGACATGATCAGTCTATCATTTTAATGGTAGGTTTATTTGAACAGTGAGAGACAGAATAACAACAAAAAAATCCAGAAAAACGCATGTCAAAAATGTTATAAATTGATTTTTCATTTTAATGAGGGAAATAAGTATTTGACCCCTCTGCAAAACATGACTTAGTACTTGGTGGCAAAACCCTTGTTGGCAATCACAGAGGTCAGACGTTTCTTGTAGTTGGCCACCAGGTTTGCACACATTTCAGGAGGGATTTTGTTCCACTCCTCTTTGCAGATCATCTCCAAGTCATTAAGGTTTCGAGGCTGACGTTTGGCAACTCGAACTTTCAGCTTTTCCACAGATTTTCTATGGGATTAAGGTCTGGAGACTGGCTAGGCCACTCCAGGACCTTAATGTGCTTCTTCTTGAGCCACTCCATTGTTGCCTTGGCCGTGTGTTTTGGGTCATTGTCATGCTGGAATAAACATCCACGACCCATTTTCAATGCCCTGGCTGAGGGTAAGAGGTTCTCACACAAGATTTGACGGTACATGGCCCCGTCCATCGTCCCTTTGATGCGGTGAAGTTGTCCTGTCCCCTTAGCAGAAAAACACCCCCAAAGCATAATGTTTCCACCTCTATGTTTGACGGTGGGGATGGTGTTCTTGGGGTCATAGGCAGCATTCCTCCTCCTCCAAACACGGCGAGTTGATGCCAAAGAGCTCGATTTTGGTCTCAACTGACCACAACACTTTCACCCAGTTCTCCCCTGAATCATTCAGATGTTCATTGGCAAACTTCAGACGGGCCTGTATATGTGCTTTCTTGAGCAGGGGGACCTTGCGGGCGCTGCAGGATTTCAGTCCTTCACGGCGTAGTGTGTTACCAATTGTTTTATTGGTGACTATGGTCCCAGCTGCCTTGAGATCATTGACAAGATCCTCCCGCGTAGTTCTGGGCTGATTCCTCACTATTCTCATGATCATTGCAACTCCACGAGGTGAGATCTTGCATGGAGCCCCAGGGAGAGGGAGATTGACAGTTCTTTTGCAAATAATCGCACCAAATGTTGTCACCTTCTCACCAAGCTGCTTGGCGATGGTCTTGTAGCCCATTCCAGCCTTGTGTAGGTCTACAATCTTGTCCCTGACATCCTTGGAGAGCTCTTTGGTCTTGGCCATTGTGGAGAGTTTGGAATCTGATTGATTGATTGCTTCTGTGGACAGGTGTCTTTTATAAAGGTAACAAGCTGAGATTAGGAGCACTCCCTTTAAGTGTGTGCTCCTAATCTCAGCTTGTTACCTGTATAAAAGACACCTGGGAGCCAGAAATCTTTAGATTGAGAGGGGGTCAAATACTTATTTCCCTCATTAAAATGCTAATCAATTCATAACATTTTTGACATGCTTGGAGTTTGTCAGAATTTGTGGGTTTTTGTTTGTCCACCCGCCTCTTGAGGATCTATTAAGGCAAGTCATCCAGGTCCTGAGGCAGCAAAGCATCCCTAAACCATCACACCACCACCACCATGCTTGACCTTTGGTATGATGTTCTTACTGTGGAATGCAGAGGTTTTTTTTTTATATATACACTTCCTATCCAAGCTGGGAGAGCGTGCGGGGACGGCTCATGTCTTGCAGGTTCAGGTAGCCTATACAGGACAGTTGTATATTCTGGGGTCCAGAGAAACTGCGTTACGCCAGTGGATACTTAGGTGCCGATACTATTTGTATTGCGATTCTCACAATTCTATATGTATAGCGATTCGCTACTGCAATTTTATTGCGATTTGATGTTCCAAACATATTGCTCACCATACAGTGCATTCAGAAAGTATTCAGACTTCACTTTCTCCACATTTTGTTACGTTGCAGCCTTATTCTAAAATGGATTTAAATGTTTTTTCCCCCTCATCCACTAACACACAATACCCCATAATACCAAAGCAAAAACTGGTTTTTATAATCTTTTTCTTATACCAAAAAAATAAGGAAATATTACATTTACATAAGTATTCAGACACTTTACTCAGTACTTTGTTGAAGCAGCTTTGGCATCGATTACAGCCTCGAGTCTTCTTGGGTATGACGCTACAAGCTTGGCACACCTTTATTTGGGGAGTTTCTCCCATTCTTCTCTGCAGATCCTCTCAAGCTCTGTCAGGTTGAATGGGGAGTGTCGCTGCACAGCTATTTTCAGGTCTCTGTGTGCTTGGCTGTGTGCTTAGGGTCGTTGCCCTGTTGGAAGGTGAACCTTTGCCCCAGTCAGGTCCTGAGCGGTCTGGAGCAGGTTTTCATCAAGGATCTCTGTACTTTGCTCCGTTCATCTTTCCCTCAATCCTGACTAGTCTCCCAGTCCCTTCCACTGAAAAACATCCCCACAGCATGATGCTGCCACCACCATGCTTCACAGTAGAGATGGTATTGGCCAGGTGATGAGCGGTGCCTGGTTTCCTCCAGACGTGAAGCTTGGCATTCAGGCCAAAGAGTTCAATCTTGGTTTCTTCAGACCAGAGAATCTTGTTTCTCATGGTTTGAGTCCTTTAGATGCCTTTTGGCAAAGTCCAAGCAGGCTGTTGTACCTTTTTACTGAGGAGTGGCTTCCGTCTGGCCACTCTACCATAAAGGCCTGATTGGTGGAGTGCTGCAGAGATGGTTTTCCTTCTGGAAGGTTCTCCATCTCCACAGAGGAATTCTGGAGCTCTGTCAGAGTGACCATCGGGTTCTTGGTCACCTCCCTGACCAAGGCCCTTCTCCCCCGATTGCTCAGTTTGGCCGGGTGGCCAGCTCTAGGAAGAGTCTTGGTGGTTCCAAACTTCTTCCATTTAAGAATGATGGAGGCCACTGTGTTCTTGGGGACCTTCAATGCTGCAGAAATGTTTTGGTACCCTTCCCCAGATTTGTGCCTCAACACAATCCTGTCTCGGAGCTCTACGGACAATTCCTTTGACCTCATGGCTTGGTGTTTGCTCTTACATGCACTGTTTGCTCTTACATGCACCTTATATAGATAGGTGTGTGCCTTTCAAATCATGTCCAATCAATTGAATTTACCACAGGTGGACTCCATTCAAGTTGTAGAAACATCTCAAGGATGATCAATGGAAACAGGATGCACCTGAGCTCAATTTAAAGTCTCAGAGCAAAGGGTCTGAATACTTATGTAAATAAGATATTTCCGTTTTTTATTTTTAATAAATTTGCAAAAATGTCTAAACCTGTTTTCGCCTTGTCATTATGGGATATTGTGTTTAGATTGATGAGCAAAATAATAATCAGAATAAGGCTGTAACGTAACAAAATGTGGAAAAAATGAAGGTCTGAATACTTTCCGAATGCACTGTATGTCTGCTTCAGAGGGACTATTGGTTTTGGAAATAAAGGTGCTGAAAACAAATTGTCTCCGTATTTAAAAAGAAGATGGAGAACAAGCTAGGAAGGAAAAATGCCAAAAAATAATATCCCGATTATGTAACTGTATCAATGTTTTCCCCGTCACTTAAGTATTCTGGCGGTGGTCACCAATCCTGGTCCTGGAGAGTTACAGGCTGTGCAGGCTTTTTGTTCCGTCCCATCATCAAGACCTCAACCGGCCTGATAAAGTGATTGACTGTGAATTAGGTGTTATAGCTTTGTTTGGGTTATAGCTGTGTACCCACCAGCTCTTATCTTAGACAAAGTTATGAATGAGCTAAACAGCCAGTTAGTCATCCAATAGTTGTTTCATTCCAAAGTACACCAATGTTAATTCTATAGCTGGACTCCTGCCACGTTTTCCCTGTTGCTATGCTCCCTAGAGGCCTAATGGAGTGGCTCTTGACTTGTTCCATGACGTTTTACTGTTCTGTTTAACCAGACCAATGGAGACTCATAGGGCTGATAGCACCACACACACACACACACACACACACACACGGTTAATACAGTGCTCTGTGCAGTTTACACAGACAATTAGCCTAGGCCTCATTTAATGCAGCGTTTCCACTAGAATATCCAAGGGCTACTAACGCGTTCAGAGGAGGAACATGAATGCAGGGCACTGCTTGATTATATTGCACTAACTAACTAGGGTTAGCTAAATGTTGGAAAGCCTTGGACGGCTCCATGCTCACCAAACCATCCACCTGGGTCACTTTTAGTCCAATATCCTAATGATATATTAAAGCCTAAAGCCAATGCACATTGGCATTGCATTAATTTCAGATTGAGCCAAATCAACATTACCTCTCCACCTGTGTGCTGACTGTAGGTGGGTCGTCCCAGGCCGGCCCCATGAGACAGATCAGTCTGGTCTGACCTCTGACCTCTCTCCCTGTCCTGTAGGTGGGGCGGACCTACTGCTCGGGGACGTACCGGGCCGGTCCTATGAGACAGATCAGTCTGGTCGGAGCCATGGCAGAGGAGGTGGGGGACTACTTCCCAGAGTTCCTGGACATGCTGGAGGAGTCCCCCTTTCTGAAGGTCAGAGGACGAGGGAATGGATGTTAGGGATGTTTGTGCTTGGAATTTATCAAATGATTAATACAAATCTGCTGGCTTTCTATTCATTCTTACTAGCCTCCTGGCCATCGTTTTAGAACTGAAGTGTAGATCTATGGTTTATGTGTAGGCCTACAGCTATGGCTAACAGACTGAAGTGAGACAAAGGTAAAATTTCTGTCTCAATGTAGGCCTAAGATTTTTGAATGAATCATTGTATACCAAGAGTATGATTGTCACTGAAACTATGTCTGTCTGTCCAGATGACCCTGCCTTGGGGAAGTCTCTCCAACCTGAAGCTGGACTGTCGTTCCCAGAGTGATGATGGGCCCATCATGTGGGTCCGGCCGGGTGAGCAGATGGTGCCAACCGCTGACATGCCCAAGTCACCCTTCAAACGACGCAGGTAGCCTAAACATCCAAGGACTTTTATCATAGTAACACAGTAATAATATAGTAATAACATATATGACGTAACACATAATAAGCCTCCTTATAGGTGGATCATTTATTCGTTTGTGCCAGTGTAGCTCTACTCCCTCTCCTTGTTCGTTCTCAATCCTCCTCTCTGTCCTCACTGTGTCTCCCTCCATCCCTTTCCCCACTCCTCCTCTCTGTCCTCACTGTGTCTCCCTCCATCCCTTTCCCCACTCCTCCTCTCTGTCCTCACTGTCTCTCCCTCCATTCCTTTCCCCACTCCTCCTCTCTGTCCTCACTGTGTCTCCTTCCATCCCTTTCCCCACTCCTCCTCTCTGTCCTCACTGTGTCTCCTTCCATCCCTTTCCCCACTCCTCCTCTCTGTCCTCACTGTGTCTCCCTCCAACCCTTTCCCCACTCCTCCTGTCTGTCCTCACTGTCTCCCTCCATCCCTTTCCCCACTCCTCCTCTCTGTCCTCACTGTGTCTCCTTCCATCCCTTTCCCCACTCCTCCTCTCTGTCCTCACTGTGTCTCCCTCCATTCCTTTCCCCACTCCTCCTCTCTGTCCTCACTGTGTCTCCTTCCATCCCTTTCCCCACTCCTCCTCTCTGTCCTCACTGTGTCTCCCTCCATCCCTTTCCCCACTCCTCCTCTCTGTCCTCACTGTGTCTCCTTCCATCCCTTTCCCCACTCCTCCTCTCTGTCCTCACTGTGTCTCCTTCCATTCCTTTCCCCACTCCTCCTCTCTGTCCTCACTGTCTCCCTCCATCCCTTTCCCCACTCCTCCTCTCTGTCCTCACTGTCTCCTTCCATCCCTTTCCCCACTCCTCCTCTCTGTCCTCACTGTCTCCCTCCATCCCTTTCCCCACTCCTCCTCTCTGTCCTCACTGTCTCCCTCCATCCCTTTCCCCCACTCCTCCTATCTGTCCTCACTGTCTCCCTCCACCCTTTCCCCACTCCTCCTCTCTGTCCTCACTGTCTCCCTCCATCCCTTTCCCCACTCCTCCTCTCTGTCCTCACTGTGTCTCCCTCCAACCCTTTCCCCACTCCTCCTCTCTGTCCTCACTGTGTCTCCTTCCATCCCTTTCCCCACTCCTCCTCTCTGTCCTCACTGTGTCTCCCTCCATTCCTTTCCCCACTCCTCCTCTCTGTCCTCACTGTCTCCTTCCATCCCTTTCCCCACTCCTCCTCTCTGTCCTCACTGTGTCTCCTTCCATCCCTTTCCCCACTCCTCCTCTCTGTCCTCACTGTGTCTCCCTCCATCCCTTTCCCCACTCCTCCTGTCTGTCCTCACTGTGTCTCCCTCCATCCCTTTCCCCACTCCTCCTCTCTGTCCTCACTGTCTCCTTCCATCCCTTTCCCCACTCCTCCTCTCTGTCCTCACTGTGTCTCCTTCCATCCCTTTCCCCACTCCTCCTCTCTGTCCTCACTGTCTCCTTCCATCCCTTTCCCCACTCCTCCTCTCTGTCCTCACTGTCTCCCTCCATTCCTTTCCCCACTCCTCCTCTCTGTCCTCACTGTGTCTCCTTCCATCCCTTTCCCCACTCCTCCTCTCTGTCCTCACTGTGTCTCCCTCCATTCCTTTCCCCCACTCCTCCTCTCTGTCCTCACTGTGTCTCCCTCCAACCCTTTCCCCACTTCTCCTCTCTGTCCTCACTGTCTCCCTCCATTCCTTTCCCCACTCCTCCTCTCTGTCCTCACTGTGTCTCCTTCCATCCCTTTCCCCACTCCTCCTCTCTGTCCTCACTGTGTCTCCTTCCATCCCTTTCCCCACTCCTCCTCTCTGTCCTCACTGTGTCTCCCTCCAACCCTTTCCCCACTCCTCCTGTCTGTCCTCACTGTCTCCCTCCATCCCTTTCCCCACTCCTCCTCTCTGTCCTCACTGTGTCTCCTTCCATCCCTTTCCCCACTCCTCCTCTCTGTCCTCACTGTGTCTCCCTCCATTCCTTTCCCCACTCCTCCTCTCTGTCCTCACTGTGTCTCCTTCCATCCCTTTCCCCACTCCTCCTCTCTGTCCTCACTGTGTCTCCCTCCATCCCTTTCCCCACTCCTCCTCTCTGTCCTCACTGTCTCCTTCCATCCCTTTCCCCACTCCTCCTCTCTGTCCTCACTGTCTCCCTCCATTCCTTTCCCCACTCCTCCTCTCTGTCCTCACTGTGTCTCCTTCCATCCCTTTCCCCACTCCTCCTCTCTGTCCTCACTGTGTCTCCCTCCATTCCTTTCCCCACTCCTCCTCTCTGTCCTCACTGTGTCTCCCTCCAACCCTTTCCCCACTCCTCCTCTCTGTCCTCACTGTCTCCCTCCATTCCTTTCCCCACTCCTCCTCTCTGTCCTCACTGTGTCTCCTTCCATCCCTTTCCCCACTCCTCCTCTCTGTCCTCACTGTGTCTCCTTCCATCCCTTTCCCCACTCCTCCTCTCTGTCCTCACTGTGTCTCCCTCCAACCCTTTCCCCACTCCTCCTGTCTGTCCTCACTGTCTCCCTCCATCCCTTTCCCCACTCCTCCTCTCTGTCCTCACTGTGTCTCCTTCCATCCCTTTCCCCACTCCTCCTCTCTGTCCTCACTGTGTCTCCCTCCATTCCTTTCCCCACTCCTCCTCTCTGTCCTCACTGTGTCTCCTTCCATCCCTTTCCCCACTCCTCCTCTCTGTCCTCACTGTGTCTCCCTCCATCCCTTTCCCCACTCCTCCTCTCTGTCCTCACTGTGTCTCCTTCCATCCCTTTCCCCACTCCTCCTCTCTGTCCTCACTGTGTCTCCTTCCATTCCTTTCCCCACTCCTCCTCTCTCTGTCCTCACTGTGTCTCCCTCCATCCCTTTCCCCACTCCTCCTCTCTGTCCTCACTGTGTCTCCCTCCATCCCTTTCCCCACTCCTCCTCTCTGTCCTCACTGTCTCCCCTCCATCCCTTTCCCCACTCCTCCTCTCTGTCCTCACTGTCTCCTTCCATCCCTTTCCCCACTCCTCCTCTCTGTCCTCACTGTCTCCCTCCATCCCTTTCCCCACTCCTCCTCTCTGTCCTCACTGTCTCCCTCCATCCCTTTCCCCACTCCTCCTATCTGTCCTCACTGTCTCCCTCCATCCCTTTCCCCACTCCTCATATCTGTCCTCACTGTGTCTTCTTCCATCCGTTTTCCCCACTCCTCCTCTCTGTCCTCACTGTCTTCTTCCATCCGTTTTCCCCACTCCTCCTCTCTGTCCTCACTGTCTCCCTCCATCCCTTTCCCCACTCCTCCTCTCTGTCCTCACTGTCTCCCTCCATCCCTTTCCCCACTCCTCCTCTCTGTCCTCACTGTCTCCTTCCATCCCTTTCCCCACTCCTCCTCTCTGTCCTCACTGTCTCCCTCCATCCCTTTCCCCACTCCTCCTCTCTGTCCTCACTGTCTCCCTCCATCCCTTTCCCCACTCCTCCTATCTGTCCTCACTGTCTCCCTCCACCCTTTCCCCACTCCTCCTCTCTGTCCTCACTGTCTCCCTCCATCCCTTTCCCCACTCCTCCTCTCTGTCCTCACTGTGTCTCCCTCCAACCCTTTCCCCACTCCTCCTCTCTGTCCTCACTGTGTCTCCTTCCATCCCTTTCCCCACTCCTCCTCTCTGTCCTCACTGTGTCTCCCTCCATTCCTTTCCCCACTCCTCCTCTCTGTCCTCACTGTGTCTCCCTCCATCCCTTTCCCCACTCCTCCTCTCTGTCCTCACTGTGTCTCCCTCCATCCCTTTCCCCACTCCTCCTGTCTGTCCTCACTGTGTCTCCCTCCATCCCTTTCCCCACTCCTCCTCTCTGTCCTCACTGTCTCCTTCCATCCCTTTCCCCACTCCTCCTCTCTGTCCTCACTGTGTCTCCCTCCAACCCTTTCCCCACTCCTCCTCTCTGTCCTCACTGTCTCCCTCCATCCCTTTCCCCACTCCTCCTCTCTGTCCTCACTGTGTCTCCTTCCATCCCTTTCCCCACTCCTCCTCTCTGTCCTCACTGTGTCTCCTTCCATCCCTTTCCCCACTCCTCCTCTCTGTCCTCACTGTGTCTCCCTCCATCCCTTTCCCCACTCCTCCTCTCTGTCCTCACTGTGTCTCCCTCCATCCCTTTCCCCACTCCTCCTGTCTGTCCTCACTGTGTCTCCCTCCATCCCTTTCCCCACTCCTCCTCTCTGTCCTCACTGTCTCCTTCCATCCCTTTCCCCACTCCTCCTCTCTGTCCTCACTGTGTCTCCTTCCATCCCTTTCCCCACTCCTCCTCTCTGTCCTCACTGTCTCCTTCCATCCCTTTCCCCACTCCTCCTCTCTGTCCTCACTGTCTCCCTCCATTCCTTTCCCCACTCCTCCTCTCTGTCCTCACTGTGTCTCCTTCCATCCCTTTCCCCACTCCTCCTCTCTGTCCTCACTGTGTCTCCCTCCATTCCTTTCCCCACTCCTCCTCTCTGTCCTCACTGTGTCTCCCTCCAACCCTTTCCCCACTCCTCCTCTCTGTCCTCACTGTCTCCCTCCATTCCTTTCCCCACTCCTCCTCTCTGTCCTCACTGTGTCTCCTTCCATCCCTTTCCCCACTCCTCCTCTCTGTCCTCACTGTGTCTCCCTCCAACCCTTTCCCCACTCCTCCTGTCTGTCCTCACTGTCTCCCTCCATCCCTTTCCCTACTCCTCCTCTCTGTCCTCACTGTGTCTCCTTCCATCCCTTTCCCCACTCCTCCTCTCTGTCCTCACTGTGTCTCCCTCCATTCCTTTCCCCACTCCTCCTCTCTGTCCTCACTGTGTCTCCTTCCATCCCTTTCCCCACTCCTCCTCTCTGTCCTCACTGTGTCTCCCTCCATCCCTTTCCCCACTCCTCCTCTCTGTCCTCACTGTGTCTCCTTCCATCCCTTTCCCCACTCCTCCTCTTTGTCCTCACTGTGTCTCCTTCCATTCCTTTCCCCACTCCTCCTCTCTGTCCTCACTGTGTCTCCCTCCATCCCTTTCCCCACTCCTCCTCTCTGTCCTCACTGTGTCTCCCTCCATCCCTTTCCCCACTCCTCCTCTCTGTCCTCACTGTCTCCCTCCATCCCTTTCCCCACTCCTCCTCTCTGTCCTCACTGTCTCCTTCCATCCCTTTCCCCACTCCTCCTCTCTGTCCTCACTGTCTCCCTCCATCCCTTTCCCCACTCCTCCTCTCTGTCCTCACTGTCTCCCTCCATCCCTTTCCCCACTCCTCCTATCTGTCCTCACTGTCTCCCTCCATCCCTTTCCCCACTCCTCATATCTGTCCTCACTGTGTCTTCTTCCATCCGTTTTCCCCACTCCTCCTCACTTCCCCTTCTCTGCTGGTGGTTGACTGTAGTATGTGCTCTCCTGTTCCTCCCTGTAGGTCCATGAATGAAATTAAGAACCTTCACTACCTGCCCAGGACCAGTGAGCCCAGAGAGGTGCTGTTTGAGGACCGAACCAGGGCTCATGCTGACCACGTGGGCCAGAGCTTCGACTGGCAGAGTACCGCAGCAGTGGGCGTGCTGAAGGCTGTGCAGTTTGGGGAATGGTGAGGTTTTACTGAAAGTAGGGCCGTTTGGGGAATGGTGAGTGTTTGGTATTCATTCGGCTCTGCTTGGCTCTCAGTTGCGATGCAGTATGAATATGCTGGTGAAAGAATTCCAGTTTGGGATGCTTCATCCAGTGTTTCTGTTGTCATACGGGCTCCCGAGTGGCGCAGCGGTCTAAGGCACTGCATCTCAGTGCTTGAGGCGTCACTACAGACCCCCTGGTTCGATTCCAGGCTGTATCACAACTGGCCGTGATTGGGAGTCCCATAGGGCAGCGCACAATTGGCCCAGCGTCGTCCAAGTTTGGCCGGTGTAGGCCGTCATTGTAAATAAGAATTTGTTCTTAACTGACTTGCCTAGTTAAATAAAGGTTAAATTAAAAAAATAACGGATACCTGTGATATGTTAAACCACTTTGACTACTTTGACTCTTCACCCTTGATTCCACATTGTATCAACATTTATGTAGGTGTGATCCATATGTCCAGTGAACAAACTGTTTTTGATCTACAGGAGTGAGCGTCCGAGGATAACCAAAGATGTGGTGTGTTTCCACGCAGAGGACTTTAACAATGTGGTCCAGAGGCTACAGCTGGATCTGTACGAGCCCCCTGTGTCTCAGGTAGGAGGAACTGAGCTCTTATTGAACCTTGAACCTGTTAGGGTGATGCATGAATCTCCGCTGTATGGGATCATAGCAGGTCAAATGTCTGATAGGCTTAGTCATCAAAAGGATCAGACATGCATGAGGTTGAAAGCCTTGGAGTGGATGACATAATATGCCATTTAGTGAGTCAGTTTAGAGCTTTAATTTACAGAACCAGAGGCTTTATTCTGGTCCCAGAGAATGACCAATTCTGCATGATCTTCTCTGGAGTTTTCTGGAGTTCAGTTCAGTGTTGGTCGAGATACCAGGCAGGCGTGACAGGACAGGCTTACTGCTGCTGTGTGGGAACAGATCCGGTAAGCCTACCCATAATTCTCGTCTCTCTCTGCAGTGTGTCCAGTGGGTAGACGATGCCAAGCTGAACCAGCTGAGGCGGGAGGGCATCCGCTACGTGCGGGTGCAGCTTTGTGACGACGACATCTACTTCATCCCCCGTAACGTCATTCACCAGTTCAAAACTGTCTCGGCAGTCTGCAGCCTGGCCTGGCACATCCGCCTCAGACAGTACCATGAGGAGAAGGACTGGGGGGAACACGCCCAACACAAGCCCAACGACCAGAGCACAACATCGGGTCAATTCTTCTTATCCTCCCCCTCCCCGGCCCAGCCGGATGCCAAAGTGCCGCACTGTGCCGGTCTGCAGGCACAGACAGACACGACCCAGGGAGGGGTGGCCAAGACTGAGGAATCAGTGTTTCAGAGGCCTGCTACTCCACCTAGAGAGCCCCGGCCAGCCCGTCCTCAGCCTGCTAAGTCTGCTCACCTGCCCCCTCCCTACCTGGGCATGAGCCCCCTGCCACATGTCTCCTCTGGTCCTGGTTCTAACCCCTCCAGCCTAGAGCCCAGGCTTCCACAGCCCCTGGTCTGGCCTCCCCCTGGTCGAGACTACAACTCCCCGCGACCCCACCATGATGTACAGCGTCACTGCCCCACTGACTTCCTCAAATGACCTTCCCTCCCCTTTACTCCTTTAGCTGCTTTTGCTACCCTCTAAGGGAGAGCAGTTTATTTCAAGGAATATGACTAACTTTTTGAATTTCTTCTCTTTAAATTATTCAGATTATAATGTATTATTTTTATGTGTAAATGCAGTATCAGAGACAATCCTATACGTTTTTTTTCTCAGCCAAAGTGTGAAAAGTAAATTTAGAAACATTTGTCAGAAAAAAAGTGTCCGTGTTTATATTTGTTAGTATCTGAAACTGAGGTCCCTCTGGGGAGTTTCCTAACTTGCTTCGTGAGTTACCAAGGCAACTCGCTTTGCCAATCGAGAGAGACTACCAAGGTGTATATCATGTACATTGCCTAATTGGTTTTTAGAGAAAAGTGCCTGCCACCCGAAGAACAGCAATCAGTCTCAAATACATTTTTTAAATGTATTCTTAGGCTAGCGTTCTTGAGACTTTCTGTAATGGTGAATGTACAATAGAGTTTTAAAGAACTGTGGAAATTCACATATAAGATATTTTCCCGAGTTGTTCGTTATTTTTGTCTGTGCTTCACAAATGCAGAGTTGGCCTGAGTTTTTGTATTGGATTGTGGATTCATTCATATATTTTTTTAAATGTGTAATTAAACAATGAATGGCATGTTCTGGTGTTTGACACTCAGATGTTGATACAGTACAATACTTTATGTCCAAAACATTGTCCAACTTTCAGCCATTTCTATCGATGTTATGCCATGTTTTAATGTTTTTCTACTGTCCCATTTATTTTCTACTGTCCCACTTTTACACATTTTACATTTAAGTCATTTAGCAGACACTCTTATCCAGAGCAACTTAGTTAGTGAGTGCATAAATTTTTTTTTCATACTGGCCCCCCGTGGGAAACGAACCCACAACCCTGGCGTTGCAAGCGCCATGGTCTACCAACTGAGCTACACGGGGCTTACACTGCTTCTGATGTTTTATTTATTTGTTCTGCATTAAGTAAAACCAGGTAGCCTAGCGGTAAAGCGGTTAGGACAGTAACCGAAAGGTTGCTGGGTCGAATCCCCTAGCTGACTAGGTGAAAAAGCTGTCTGTGCCCTTGAGCAAGACATTTAAACCTAATTGCTCCTGCAAGTCGCTCTGGTTAAGAGCGTCTGCTAACTGACTAAAACGTAAAATTTAAAACAAATGGTCATTTGTTCTGAATTAAGTCTATTACTTTAGACTGTCCATTTATAATGGTAAATAAAGGGTTAAACCTGTGTGAGGTGTTACACAAGTTGCACCTGTCTGAGGTGAGGGCAGTTTGGGTCTGTGATGGTGCACAAGGCAAGAATGGTTATGGTCAGCAATCACTTTTGTGAGATGTTTTCCTGAAATAATGTCCACGCATTTTAAAATGTTATGTATTATCTATTGTTATGTTATCTAGAATTATGTGAATGCTGTCAGTGCACTTTGTCATACAATTTTTCGCTCAATGTTTTGATGAAAAGGTACTGTAATGGGTACACTTTGTGGTAGGTGAAATCTGAGTGCAATGTAGTGACCACTATTGTGTAGTGTTGTTTTATGTAAGTTTTCTTGTTTTTGCACTTGTCTGTCTGGTGGTAACTATGCTGAAAAAGAAGTCTATGTAAGGGAGAGCTGGGTGTTCCCTAGCCTCGGAAGCCCAGGTCGAGTGAAGGATACTGGCCTCTCGACTAGTTGTTCCTTAAAGGTCTGTCAGTACAACTGATGCATTCCCTAGGATGCAGATTAGGGTTTAGCTAGCATTTTAGTTCCTTGACAATTCTGCCCATTTGAAACTGTGATTTGTTTGTAGGCCTATAAGTCTATAATAACACAGACTATACATTGCTTCCTTATGCTCCATGATTTCCAGATGTGGAACCTGTGGAATAGAAGGCTTCTATCAGGTTGGTTAAATAAGTAAAAAGAACAGTATGAAGATATAATTACCTTTGGAATGAACATTGGTCATTCAGAACCATGCCTTTCATGTATTTTAAGTCTTTCTCAAACATGCAGTTTTTCTGAAAAGTCGAATGGCTAGTTATTGCAATTTGTTAAACAGATGGTTCTCAAATAGGTACTGAAATAAATTGGCAGCTAGCTCCTGTTTCTTCTGACTTTTGTCAAATTCTAATGTGTAGTCTGCCTGATGACCAAGGCCTGCTACACGGGGGGCCAGTATGAAAAATGTATGCACTCACTAACTGTAAGTCGCTGTGGATAAGAGCGTCTGCTAAATTACTGAAATGTAAATGTAATGTGTAGTTTTAATACAAATAATTACTGTTGTTGATGTTTGTATTTTAATTAATGATATAAACAAAAAAATATTTAGAAAAAAACATTTTGGGGTAAAACAAGTTACATTTGATATAATTATGTTATTAAAAGTGTGATCAATCATGTGAATTGAGTAGAAAACAAAATGCAATTCAAACGTTTCTTGTATTTTTCAAAATAAATAATTGTATGTGTGCATTATGTATGAATTATCTGAGTGACATGACTTTTGTAAGCATTATAGAGAAGAAAACAGTGATCTTCAAAAATGGGTAAATTTAGAGCAATCTCTATTTTCTTTGCTATTAAAGCCCATATAGAAAACACATCCATCAACTTACAACAATGAACATGATGTATGCACAGTACCGGCCTGTATGCTTATCCCACACCACCATGAAAAATATTACCGGTATATATTTATCTTAAAAATAGTTAGTCCCATCACGGTGGGTAATATTCACTCTGTACAGGGTAGGTGTAGATCTAGATTTTGTCTGGATCAGAAGGAGCCTATACAAACAATAAAAAATTAACATCAGCATATAAAACTATTTGGTAGCATGTATCAAGTAGCGTGTTACCAACAATTCAAAGTACCTTACAGTATTTATCAGGCAAAATAGACAAAAGTAGCCCTCTAAGATTTATCAACTCATCCATCCATCCATCCTTTGCCTACATTTGATTGCATCCTTCCACCACATTTCAAAGGCACAAGTTCTCCCTTCAGGCACGGATAAATAACTACAGTACAATCAATTTGTCATGAATTGCAGGTGCTCCAATACAAAGCTAATCCGAGGTTGATCACTGGGCCGTGACAGTGTTAATGTCGTTTCAGAACACAGGGAGAAAGTCTTGCTACATAATTCCCCATGTCTTCTTGGAATGATGCTCTTCCTTCACACTGTCAAAAGTCCTCTAGGGACCATCCCTAGTCCAGTTGAGTGGCCAGTAGCTAGTAGCCACATGCAGGGTTCCAGCCATGTGATCTGAGGACAGTGGCCAGACATGTCCAGCTTTGTTGACTGGTTGTCTTACACCCACGTCTCAGGTTGACTCCTTGGCCCTTTAGGCTTCCCAAAACGAGTCCCAAATCCTGGAGAGAACACATACTGTTCTGAAATGTGTCCCATCACATTCTTTAAATTAGATTTGCATTGATGTGTCTGGTGAAGGCTTACCAAAAGTGAACACTGATGATGAGGCAGAGGTACCATAAGGAGGAGGTGGTCCAGAGTGGGTTGGTACTGGTGGAGGGGCAGACTTTGCTGTGGGAAGAATTTGTTACCATTTTAGCTGCTAGAGGTGGGAAATCTACAGTATGTTCCAGACAGCAGATCCATTTACGTATATACCTGTTACTTACGTTTCTGTCTGAGTTTGAATAACTTCAGGCTCTGAAAAATAAAAACAGAGACAGCTGGCTTTAGATGACAAGACATACCCAGATAATAGCAGAGAATATTCTGAGTATAGAAACACCAGATCCTCTATTTCTAAAACAATAGACAAAGTCTGTGAGTTACTGTAATTCTATGTACATAGTCATTACCTTTGTTCTAGACATGGCCTTCCCACTGTTCTTGTCTGATTTGTCTTCTGTAGTCCCAGTGATGGTTGAGGTGCTGTTGTCCACAGGCTGCTGAAGCTTCATTTCAGCTGAGAAACGGTCATTAGATACAGTATGTCACAGTTATGGAGACATTTTGTAAAAGTTTAATTCAATATCATCAAGAGTCAAGAGTAAACGGGAATAGGGTGGATGTTTGGATTAGAGTGATTTAAATACTCTTAATAAGGAGAGGTCATATTTACATGGGCCTGTGTTTAGTTAGTGAGACAGAGTTGATAGTTGTAATTGCGGGTCTATGTTCTGTGTGTTGCAACTCACCACTTCCTCCTTCAGTCATGGCCACAACGGCTGGAGCAACCAGAGGAACAGTAGTCAGGGGCTCTGTAGAGAAAATGTAGACAGACAAATTGTAAAGTACTGTATGTTCTCTCAAACATCAGATAGCTCAAGGAAGGAGTACTTCTGACATTAGTTCTCATCATCATGTCATCAATTACAATAAGAGTAAGTAAGTAGCCTTGCACGAGCTGGAATGGCTCATAGGATAATGATCCTATAGAGCTTGACAGCTTGTAGTCCTATAACCCGGAAATGAGTTACCTCTGGTTCGTTCAGCCATCCCTATGTGAAAAATGAATTGTGAAAGAATATGGTTTTGGAACAAATGTCGATAATAAGGTCTGAGGTTGGCACAGGCTTAGGAGATCTTATACGTTTTGTTCTATGAGATAATTGCAGTCAGTTAACATGATCATTATGAAGCCTTTATGTGTTTTATGTGTTTCTTTAAATTACATAAATTCTTCAAAATTCACAAAAAGAGATGTTAGCTGAAGAAGATTCTCATAGGACAAAACCTATAAGATCTCCTAAGCCTGTGTTTACCACATACCTTATTTTCAGCGTTTATCTAAAAACCCTACAAAAATGCCATTCATTTTCTCCATAGACTTTGTCCAACGAACCATGGTGGAGTTAGTGCCTACAAAAAGTTGGCATTACTATTTATTTCTATATCCTGTTTCTGTGGTTTGAGGTAGCTTGATATACAAGTACACCCACCTGGACAGGACACTAGTCTATTGCAAGGCCTTACCCCAATCTATCTCCAGAGACACATTGTGTTCCATCATTTACAGTCTTTGGTACGACTCGGTGATCAAACTTCCAACCTTCCAATTTCAGGGCAGACACTAACCACAAGGCCACTGAGTGTGTATAATGATGCTTTTCAGTGATTTCTATTAGTGCCTTTTATTGTGTGAGGGAGCAAAGCCAAGAGCAACCATTTGAAGTTGACTTTTCTCAGTCACAGATGGCCTTTCTCAGTCACTACTGAGAAAACAGCTTACCTTGCAGTGAACTCTTTACACGGACACTCTGAGGGAAAGGTTTAGAGCATTGTATTAATGTTCTTATGTATTTACAACAACTGGAACATATGAGCCATAGCATGAATCACAAGGAGGACAAAAATGCTCAGGGCATTTAATATCCCTAAAGGGCATTTAGCAAAGATAAGTTCATGACACAAAGGGGTGGGTGGCAGCATCCTGTACTAGCTAGATGTACCCATTAAATACACATGACTCTAAGAGTAAGAGTCTCTACTGACCATAGAAACGGAATAACTAGAACCATCCCCATTCTATAAGCATTAGTTCTATGAGGGTGACTACCACACCTCCTTATAGTCTTGACAGCTACAGCACCCAGAGTCTGTTAACGTCTGTTACCTTGCTCCGATTCATGATTCCATCCAGGAATCCTATGGGTTGGGAGTTCCCTGCCCACTCTGAGGACGTACCGATCCTCTGATGTGTGGTTGTGGTCTGGCTGCTGCTCTGACTCTGCAGGCAGGGGGCGCTGTTCTGATCAACTGCAACTGCCCAAAAATTATACAATGTCAGTTTAGTACTACACAGAGTAGATACATTACCTTGATTGACACACACAGAGCCGTTTACATATTTTTAAATTCTGTCTGGAGGATTAACATTTTGACAGTAGCCTATTCCTAGCAGCACTATCATGGTGATGATGATGATGATGATGATAATGATGGTGGAGGTGGTGGTGATGAAAAGGCATGTGCTCACCTTCTTGAGTGACCAGGATGAAGGATTCTGGGGTTCTCTCAGGTAGAGGGGAAGTCAGACTCTCTGAGCCTTCACAATGAAAAAAAACACAAGTCAATGAGGTTCTACATGGAACACAAAAGGGTTCTACCTGGAACCAAAAGGGTTCTACCTGCAACCACAAATGGTTGTTCAAAGGGTTCTCCTATGGGGATAGCCAAAGAACCCTTTAAGGTTCTAGATAAAACAATTTTTTCTAAGAGTGTATAGAAAAATAACATTGCAAACATAAAATGGGTGTCACTTTTGCTTACCTGGAGGTGTGAGAGGAGGGGCCAGAGGATAGGGAGGTGGAGGGGGAGGAGGAAGGTTTACTGATGTACAGGGAGCAGGTACAGAATATCTAACTGGGGGAAGCACTGTAATGGGTGGTGGCACTGTAACCGGGGGTGATCCTGTAAAGGAAAAAAAGGCCAAAAAGACTGGGATAAACATCATTTGCACATGACATTCTCTCCATTTTATCATACTGATTGTTTTGTGTGACAAATACCTGAGAGTGTTGTCATTTTTACTTTTAAGCTTTTGCTCCTCATCCGAGATCTCTTCTCCACCAGAGCAGGAGTGTCCACTGAATGTCCAGAC